>NW_008622110.1:0-25109 GCF_000691845.1 Merops nubicus
CTTGGCAGGCGGGCCGAGTAGCAGGGAGCTCCTGCAAGGAGCAAAACACACCACCCGCAAACTGCCAGCGCTGGAACCTGTCCAATCTTATCATCTAGAGGGTTTCCATATACCTCAGATACAGATTAACCAGTGTTAAATGAAATAATAGCAGTCACAACATAGTGAAAAATGTTAAGTACTGATGGGAAATGGGGAATACTGCGGGTTAAAGGGACAATGCGGCTTCCTGGGGCTTAGTTAGTCTTGGTTCTCTTTCTTTTGATTATAGCCTGTTCAAAGTGTAACCCAAGGAGGCATCTTTTGTCTTATTTCAGAAAAGCAATGCTGCAGATATTTTCTGCCGTTTTGATTAATGGGCAGTTATGTAGCCCAATATGGGATTTCCTCTTTATTTTGATAATTACTGTCTGTTAGGCTTTAGGTATTGATTGGGAGATGGTAGTTGTGTTGATACCCTACAAGGATTTTATTTGGTGTGGCAAATAAAAAGATTATTAAGGAAAGAAATCTTTCCTGCCCTTGACTGCTGGCTGCAAATATATCTTGCGCTGTCTAGAAAAAGAAGGTGCAAGAAGACATCTGAACAGAAATGGTAAAGTCACAGCTAATTAAATATTTCTGATTTTTTTCTTAAAAGATTATAATAAAAGATACGTTGTAAACCGTTCCCTAAGTACTGTCAAGTTAGCAAAGATGGTATTGTCTCCTTAAGAACACACAGAGTGTAATCAGGGGTTTAAATGGTACTCCATCCATTTCTCAGTTCACAGTTTTAAGGAGTTTTTCTTCTTTGAAAGTTCACAGTTTCTCAGTTCTCCTCATACTGTATCCCATTCCAAATCTCTCTTTTTCCCTTTCAATTTAAATTCAATAAAACAACATGCTTGCTTGAATCTTGTCACCTGAAGAGAAGGTTTGTCTCATTTCTGCAAATGTCTTAGTTCCAATTTTTTTTTTTTTTAGAAAACAAAACTTGAGGAAAAATAAAGAGCTTCTTGTTGATGCCAAGAAAATGCTGCTTTTTTCTTGTTTCTTTGAGTTCATTTTTTGTATTTTGTGCTTTATAGCTGTCTTCATGCCAGAAGGTTGTCCTAAGTCATCCCCCGTCCAGCATCACATTTTCTGTAGACAGAATATAAACAAATAAATAAAAGGACACATTGTTAATAGAAGCTTATTTTGATCCCCTTATTATTTTTTGATTTATTGCTAACAGTCTGCCTTCCATGACTTTTCTTGTCTGCAATCATAATATATTTGATCAGTTGTTGAATAAGTGTTAAAGACAAGGCATGCATTCACCTGCAAGAAGTAGTCGTAGCATCCTCCTGTCAAAAAACCTGCCACACTTATGTAAGGAATTATGATAGTGCAGTGTAAACAGCTACCACTTACAGTCATATGTTACAATTTGGCCTGACTCTTTATTTTTTTGAGTTTACAGTTAATTCTAGTTCAGTGCGAGCTCTTCTTAGGTTGTGGTTTTCAGTCTCCTCTGCAGGCAAAGTTTGAAATATCTGTAAGTAGTCTCAATCTGTGAAATCAGATTTCTTTTGGGTGGACGGGGGGAACCTGGAGCCACTGCCCTGAGATCTAGGGTGAATGGGCTGACCTGGCTTTATACAGAGAAAGAGTTTTTTGTTTTCCCCAAAGCCCTCAGCATCCTTTGTGCTTCTGCCCAAGTGCAGCCTCGACCACTCCCTGTTTGACCACTTCCTTACCTGCTCCCACAGTCTTTCTTAAAGCAGCATAAGAATATATGGCTTTGCTTATATCTGCTGTGCCCCCTGTATAGCAACAGCCTTCATTAAATAAGCAGTCCTGTCCACGTCTTCCTCTACTATCTGCAACAAGCCCCTTCCCCAAGGCCAGCACATCCTAATGAGCTTGCTCCTGCACTGAAACATACGGTGGAATAAAGAAATAAAAAGTGCTGTTGCAGAAAAAACAACACCTCTTTTCAGTGTTTTTGGGGAAATAAAAAAAAATTAAAAAAAGCTGTTTCTTGTCTCCTAGAACTTTTGTCCAGTCTTTGCTGCACAGACCAGGTGCTGGCTTAGTGTGATGTTTAAAACTAGAGGCATGGGTCAAAGTGTCTGCAAGTGGAGGCGATGGCTACAGGCAAATTCCTTGTATTGTCTGGAGTTTATCTGGGAAGAAAAACTGATTAAATTTTGTCACCTGTGAACAGCCTTCACGAATGCATTCTTTTTCCTTTTCCCCACTAAACAGAATTACCCTCATACAGTAATCCAGCCAGGGGTTGCTGTGCTGAGCAGAGGCAGGGATGAAGCAACGCTCTGCACTCCCCCCAGGGCCTGGGCCTTATGCTCCAGTTAGGCAAACATTAATAACCGATAACCAACACCCTGTCGTTCCTTATTGCTGAAATATTGCCTGCTCTGATGAGAATTCAGGGCTGAAAGAGATTGCCTGCCTGCCTTCAAAGACCATCTGGGGGGTGTTTTTCCTGCGTGTGCGGCTCGCTGTTGCAGTGTGACGAGGTGAAAGCGGTTTTAGTGTTAGCAGATTTTGCGCTGGCATGAGGTAAGCTGCACCCCCAACCTCACTGAGTTGGTGGGGATCCTCTGGTTCCTGTTTCTGGTTAATAAATATTTACTGACACTAGTGTATTGCCCTGTCTAGAATTTCAATGTCACAATGTTCTTCAATTCAGATAAAATTTCTTGCCCTTTCTTTCTTTCACTCTTTCACTTTCTCTGTCATTCTCTTTCTCCTTTTCTCTCATTTTTTCTCTTCCTCTTTGATTCTCACTGTCCTGTGTTGACATAGCCAGCATAAAAAAAACCCTTTTTTTTGTAAACCATTTCTATTCCAAATAAAAAAAAAAATGTCACAAAGCTACAGAGCATTTGCTTCTATTAGAAACCATTGTGAAAATAATTTTTCTTGCACTCCTAGCTTGGTTTCAGCACAGGAGGGGATGTGCAGGGGACATAAAAAAGGAAAAGCAATTGAAAAGAAACAGACTCCAACCCCCCCATTTTAATATCCTAGATGTGCCTAAGTCATTGGCTTTCAAATATATTTTGGTGTGAAATTTGGCACATTTACAGCCAGTCAGATTTATTTATTTGAATGGCTTACATTTTTCCGGTTGATTTACCTGAGGCAATGTCTGTGTGAATTACTCCACAATGCATTGACTCCAGTGTTCATTAAAGGTAGTTAAGTGATCCTGTGTCTAATATTAAAGCAAACCCCATTAACCTTAACTAGTATCATATCAGCAAAACAAAAAGAACTGAATAAAGCAAAATAGATTGGGTATTTATAGTTCTTGGAAAAGAGCCAGCAAACTTACATCAAGCTGCTAATAGTCCTAATAAGCATTTGCTAGTTATCCCCATAAAAAAGGAGAAGGCTGGATAAGGACTGTGCCTCTGATGCACCACTCAAACCCCACGGGACTTACTAAAGTGGGGGGTGTGGGAGGGCAGTGCCACAAAACATTTCCTACCCACATGTTGAAGGGTGTTGCTTGACCCTTTCCCTTCTGCTTCCTTCCTTCCAAAGTCAACATTTCCCATTTTAACGGTGATTTTTTTGCTCCTGTATGAGTGCCCTGGACCCACAAGACCATGTGGGTGAGTAAAGAAACTCCCTTGCTGGGAATGAAGAGCCACCAGAAGCTCTAAGGGGAGTGGAGGTGCCATTTCAGTCAGTGACAGCTTCCACTGCTGTCCTTGCCTGTGGTCTAATGAAGTGCTGGGGTTTAGACCCCCAGCCCTGAATGAGGGTTGGCCTATGGATGATGTCTACAACCACACAAGAAACCCCCTCCTGATTGGTTTTCACCCAGGGTCTGGCCAGCCTTGGGTGGGAACTGATTAGGAGGTCACCACCAGGTGCCCTCATCTTCCACATTAGCTTGGAGGTGGGTCAGGAAGCCACCTCTATAAGAGCTGATTCCACTTGCAGTGCAGTTGGGAGGCTTGACTACACAGCGCATGAGCTTTGTGGGGGTTCTGTTTATTGAAAGGGCTCCCTGACTCTTCATAGCAAGTGGACTTCCCAGGATAATGGGGCAAGATTATGAGTCTCTCTAAGAAATTGCTACATGATTGGACTCATCACCTGGCTGATTCCATCTCCCATGGCATGGTTTTGGAGTCGGCTTGCTCCCCTCTTCACACAATATGCTGTGAATACATTGACTTGTTCCTCCCTCTGTTTGTCTGGCACTTGAGTCTCTGGAGTGTGATGTGGTAGTGGAGGGAGGAGTTTGGCTGCTGGTCTGCCCAGAAACGATAATATCATTCTATGTTGGGAAAGTGGTCAGCAGAAGATCTGCCCAGAAAGTGACTGCTGAGACCTCTACTTGCAAAACCAAGTAGGGGTGAACCAGAAGAAACCCATGCCAAGTCTTGACTTTTTTCCCCCCCCCCTTGCCTTTTCTTTTGACATCCATAAGACAAATTTCAGATATTCTCAGACCAGATAGGCGTTTTTTATTAGAGAAAGTCTTTGCAGCAGCACTGCAATAATTTGACTTATATCAAGGTTGAATAACTCCTTGTCAGGTGTTAAGCTCATGACCTTTCAAGCCAAACACACTTATACTAACCAGTTTACCATTGGAATGATCAATATCTTGTAAGTGAGAAAGTCTAGACAGATCTTATTTTGTCCTTTGGTATCACTTGTGGCTTTGGAATTGATCATTATATGTGGCTGGGGAAAAATTGCCTATACATTTCATGCTCTGTATTTATCTTGACAAGGTTCTCTAGGATTATATTTTCATAATCTGAATGGCAGTGGAACAGCTGCTCAGACTGTGCAAGCCCTTCTTATCAGGCTGAATTTAAGCTACGGTAATTACTCTTTCTCCTTATGTATTTCTTTTTTAAACAAGCGTGTACTATACATTAAAATATATGGTTGGGGCAGCAGGGGGGCATGCTGAGAAGCTTCGAAAATGCTGCTGAAATGTATTCCTTGCCATCTACAGTGGCTGATGTAGGCTTGTATTTTATTCTGAATGTAAGCCCACGGCTGAGCACGCGTGGTCTCTGAAGCAGGATCCCAACCTACACACCGTTTTATTAACAAATCTTTTAGAGTCAGGATGCTGCAAGCCTGGAAGAAATTTAGGGAAACAAAAATAGCCATTGGTAATATCCAGCAGTCAACACACTAGTGACTGAAGCCTTCAGCTGGTCCCTTTGGAAAGAGTTCTTTAGGGAGCCGTGCTGGTGCCAGGCACTGAAGGGCCTGGATGGCACAGTGATGGAGCAGTGAAATACAGCAGACATGCACGGCTGTTTGCTGATGCCCTTCGCTGTGGGATGGAGGCAATGGCACAATAGAGAGGTACCTTGGAGAGAAAGAAAGTGCTGCTTTTCTCTTGATTTTTATTTTTTTTTTTATTAGTGCTAAGTCTGTTATTTACTAGATGCCTTTTCTGGGCTGTACTTGTTCTTCTCTTCCCCCACCCCTGTTGCGTTTGCTGAGTACTTTCCAACGGATGTTTCGTGAATTAGCTTCATGCTTTAAAAGAGAAGATTGCTCTGGCAGAGAACAGCATAGTTGTAAAAGTGTCAAGGTGTTATGAATGTCCTGATGATAGAGCCCAGTTGTTATCTGCTGGGTAGTGAGGGAGGATAGCTAATGATGTGCAGCATGTAAACCGTTTGTTGCTCTAATCCATCTGTGTGGAGAGGAGTGAAAAAGAGGGGCAAAATCCTGGGAAAATTACTTGGACAGCTGGAGATAAAGTGTGTACTGATGGAGTCATCCAGAGGTAGCTGTCAACATGAGCTGTGTTTGCATATAATCCAAGCAATGCACAATGATTCCTTTTGGTATTTTTTTTTTTATGGGAGTTCACGTGTCTGTGCGCAGACCTTAATTACTCTCCAGTATCTCTTACCAACTGGGCTCCAGTTTTAAGTGAGGAATGTGATTTTAATCAATTCATGGCTGGGTGGTGGAAAGAAGTACTATAAACAGACCAAAGCAAGACATACGGATCCCCTTGGAGGACCTGAATTAAATGAGAAGCAGTCATTTTATTAATTCTGCTGTGTTTTATAGACCTTTTATATGGAACATTACCCATACAACTTCACTATCTAATTAAAAAGGGCTTTTATCAATTTGCTGGGCAGTTGCTTATGGAAAAAAAAAAAAAAAAGAAATAATATATTTTTTTTTTTTTTTGGAGTTCCAGAAAGTCATCTAACTTAAGGGGGTACAGAACAGATCACTAAATGCCTGCTGAGATTATTTTGGCTGGTTATCTTCTGTCTTCTAAAAGAAGAGTTATAAAATCACGATCATCACATCAGCACCTAACTAATGACCTTAGAATGGACTTGCCTTTTGCAGGCAGCTGGAGAGCAGGGGCAGGGGAGATGGGGAGAGGTTATGGAAAGGGGTGTGCAGCCCTTCCTATAGGCAGCTCTTGTGCTCTGTGCTACTGCCTGGCTTGTGTGCGGGATGCAGCTGAAGCCACCCCAGAGCCTGAAAAGCAGCAGCACAAGAAACCAAACAGGAGGGAAGGGGGGGGGGGGCAAGTCTTCTAAACTCCTTGCACCTCCATAAACCCTCACTTTATGTGGCGGATTGGATTTTACAAGCGCCGAGTCTGCTGGGAGCTGTCTGCCAAGCACACAGTTAGCAGTGATTGAACACCAGCGGTTTAGCATTTTGACTTAAATCCAGTGTAAACTTGTAAGTGAACTGCTGGCCTGGGCTGGGTCTCTGGTGGACAGCAGTCAGCAATGCATCACAGGCTGCGCAGCCCACCGAGCGCCCGGCCGCGGGTCACACTTACAAGCGCCGAGTCTGCTGGGAGCTGTCTGCCAAGCACACAGTTAGCAGTGATTGAACACCAGCGGTTTAGCATTTTGACTTAAATCCAGTGTAAACTTGTAAGTGAACTGCTGGCCTGGGCTGGGTCTCTGGTGGACAGCAGTCAGCAATGCATCACAGGCTGCGCAGCCCACCGAGCGCCCGGCCGCGGGTCACACATCAAAAGCAGCCTGAAATTTCCCAATTGAGCCAGCGTGGCTGGAGAAGGGAGGAAGGAAGCCGGTGCCGAGACCATCTCAAATGTACCTGGACTACAAACAAAGCAGAAGTATCTTCCTTCCAGCAAAGCTGTTCCTTTAATCTTTATGAGCAGGAGAAATTCATGCATTACAGAGGCACAAAAAATGAAAAGGGAAGGGCGGGTGGGAATAGCTGCATTCGAATTAAGCCCCGCTTTTAATATGACACCTGTCAGACTTATTGTTAAAAACACGGAGGAAGGCTCCCTTCAGAACTAATAACGCTGCGGCGAGGTTGGTTCCAACACGGTGAGTCCTGTCAACAGCCGCAATTAGAAGCTGTTTAGCAGGAGGCGGAATCGCTCCGCAGCCCGCGGCTGCGTGGAGCCCCTTGGGCGAGCCCCCAGCCGGGCTCAGGGCTGAGCCTCGCCCCCAGCCCAGCGCCCAGCCGAGAGGGGAGAGGCTTCCCCGCGATCACGGCACTTCCCTAAGGACACCATCGCCCAGCCGGGGATTAAGTGCTGCTTTACAGCAACTGCCTGGTGTCACCCGGCTGCGGCTGATAAACAATTAAAGGGTCAATTTACGGCGTGTGGGTGGGTGGGGGTGAAGGGCAGGGGAAGGGGATGGTTGGCGAGGGGAGTCCCTGGTGAAGAAGAGTTGTGGGAGCGCCCTGCCCCGCAGGGGCAACTGTTTCTGTCAGCTGGCTATCAAAAGGCATCATTCACCTCGTAGCCCAGCCCCGGCACCCAGCGCTCGGCTGCCGCGGCCGCCCGGCAGAAAGCCCCTTCCCCGGCGACCCCTCCTGCTGCTCCCGAGTCACCCGGCACCGGTGGTTAAACCCAGACCACAACGTTAATTTCATTTATGCCTTCAGCCAGATATCAAAGTAAGGCTCTGGAGACACAGGAGAAATTAATTTATTAAAAAGCAATAGCTTGATAATGCACATGATGATAGAATAAATGAATCTGTTCAATATCTTATAAAACAGTTGGCAATCACATAATAGAGCATTCATTGTCAATTTAGTAGCTTGTCTCATTATACTCTGCAAATAGTAGTAAAATGGTGTATTATTCATGAACCAACATGCTTTAATTACTTTTAGTGCACATTTATTTTTTCAAATGTAATATGAGTTAGATTCATCTATAACTGTAACTCAGCTTATGACTCTTGAAGTGGTAACACAAACTGGAAGAGAAATTTTATGAGCACAGGATTCGGTTTCTGGGAAGTTTGTAACGTTCCTATATACTATGAAAGCAGGTCCTAAAATGCCAACCTCAGATACTGTGCCAAAGTTGGATTAGAGCTGATAATGCTTTAATAAATACGATATTACTATTTGATAATTTCATCAGATGGAATTTCGTGTTTCATGATTTGTTAGGTTTTTTTTTTTCCCCCTGCCATAAAGCGAATCCCTAAATCTAATATAGCTCATTTGTTGGCTTAACAAACAGAAATTGTCTTGTTACCACTCCCTCCTTTCTTGGCTTCACACACACAGACACTTTTCACCAGCTTAATTTGCTATGAAGGTCTCACATACATACAGCCAAGGTCAGTGAAAGTCCACTGCTCATTTCAATTAAAATGTTTGTGAGGATTTATAAGTAATAAACTGATCTTGCCTATAATAACGTGTTTCCTTAAGTCAGGCTTGCCACTACTAAGTATAATGTTGCAGCACATTGTTGATTTCTATGTACACAGAAAAAAGAGCACTGTAAAATAAGATGACTTAAAAATGCAATTAAAGTGTAAATCTTTACACCCATTAACATTTAGGGTCCATTAGATTACTTTGTCTTTTACAGTATTAAATGCTAAGATGTTTTGCTTTTGTTCTGTAACAGTATATTCTAGTTCTATTTATAATACAAATGTAATTTAGCTCCAAATAAATCTTGGCTTTAATTGGTTATTAAGTATGTGCTACCACGTAATAAATTTCAACCACAGAATTTCGTTTTCCCCGTGTTCATCTCTCTGGCTTTGTGTTCTGGGGTCAAGTGTGGGATTTCACACCACCATAAATATACAGGCTGTGTGAGCATTCCCCCAAAAAACTGTGATGGGGGGGGCACCCCCCTAGCACTGAGCCCTTTGGTAGGTGCTGTGGGGGGACCAGAGCTGGGTTTCACCCCCGGGAGCAGAATCCATCCTTGTGCCTGCCCACGGGGGATGCAGCCATCGAGGTTAAAAGTTACCCTTAGTGGGAGGCTGGACCTCTGCTCAAGGGGAAACGCTCCTGCAAGGCTTTTGCTCTCTTCACAGTGACTCAAGGCATGAGTGGCTGGCCTCTGGCATGGGCTCTGTCCTTCCTGGGCAGGAGATGAGCTTGTGGCCTGATGTACGGCCAGCGCTGAAGCTCTGGCGCTAGTAAAGGTTGCAGAGGGTATAAATCAGGGTGGAATTTCACTCTCTCAGCCTTGGTGTTATCTTCTGCTTTGAAAGGTGTCCAAACTATGGCTACACAATTATGACTCTTTTCCTCAGGCCTCAGTAAGCACAATTTAGAGTAGTTTTTATTGGTCACCGAGGATGAGTTTCTAAGGTTTTTTTAGATTCAAGAACTGGGGTAATAGCATTGTGAGGGCATGGCCCAGTTTCCCTTGTAATCCTGATTTCAGTTCCCAATAGCAACCTGAAGCCATGACTGTTTAATCCTTAATTCCTGCTACAATTAACATCTCATATTCAGGAGGACTTCTTTGAGATTTGGAAGGAAATCTGTCCCCAGCTAGGTCAGCCCTAGATGGTCTCTTTACTAAGTGGGGTGGGATCCTTTTCAGCTTGAGTCAAATACGGCAGCACCTCATTTAATGGGGCAATAGAGCAGAGAATCTGTGAGCCAGCTCCGGTCGGATGCAGTACAAATCAACAGCTTTGCAATTAGAGCTAGCAAGGAATGCAGGCACA
Organism: Merops nubicus; assembly: GCF_000691845.1. Taxonomy (NCBI): domain Eukaryota; kingdom Metazoa; phylum Chordata; class Aves; order Coraciiformes; family Meropidae; genus Merops; species Merops nubicus. The sequence goes on from NW_008622110.1 coordinate 9,954, forward strand.
CAAGCTACTAATGAACTATTTGAGCAATTCTACAGGTATTTATATAAGGCTGAGACAGCATCCTCAGCTGAAGACCTACCCCCTCCCATGTATTCTCAGGGAAGCTGTGCCAGAAGTGAAATTTCTCCATGTAAATGCAGGCAGTGCTGCAAGACCTGCCTTTTCTGCCGTCGCCTCTGTGCTCCTGGGCTTGGGGTTGTGCTGGTACACAAAGGGAGCCTCCTCTGCAGTGACCTCATGGCACATCAGTGATGACAAATATCAGCTTGCTGGTGCCTCACCAACATTTTTATACTTCTGGGTGCACAATCATACCACTGTACATGAGTCAGAGAACAACTTTTTAATCCTTTATTCAGTAATCCTGCACCAGGTTTCCTTGTTCACAGTTTTCTGGGATTTGCCCACCTTCACTTGTACCACTCTATGTTAAATCCTGTCTGTCCATTCCCATGTAGGATAATCTCAAAGAGCAAGGTGTAAGGGTAAAGCTCTGGGTTACACCACCACTTCTCTGACCTGCTTCCCAAATGTTCTTGGGAGCTATCAATAATTCATATGGACTATCATCACCTTGCCCTAATCTGTGTCTGCCTTATTCCAGATTTGCAAAAAAAACTCCCCACAAAAGCTGAAACCATGATAGCGGCCTGTTTGTTGAAGTGCTAAAGCAGCTTAAGTCCCCAAAACCTGAGCTAAAAATGCCATTGCACAAATTGGCACTTGACTTTAGCCCCACAGTGCATGACTTCTGGGGTGAGCGTGGTCAGTGCCCTCAATGGCCTCTGCAGAGTTTCAGTCAAGTGCCACAGGGAGAGCTCAGCAAGGTTTGGGGTTCAAAATAAGTCTTTACATGAGTTTATTGTTTCACTGAGTAAATTGCATATGGAGCACTTGAACCAGGCAGCTTTAAAAAAAAAAAAAAAGCACGGAAAATAACTACCTCAATCTGTCTTTAAAAGAATTTTTTTGGTTTTTTAAATGGAGTGAAAAACCCGTCCACTATGATCAATTGACCTACACTTAAACAACTTTTACTGGCAAATTGGTCAGTCATCTAAATATTTGTTCTAGCTCCATGAACAAGTAGAAATTAAAAAAAAAATTAAAAGAAATAATTTTTTTTTTCCAGAGCACAAGCCACAGGCTTTGCCTCAGTGGTCTTATTGGCTGATTAATCCATATGTCTACTGCACTTTGAATGAAATACAATAATTCCATCTGAATAACCTGATTATTCTCAATTTCCTGTTTTTTATATGAGTCCCCTGGTTTCAAACCCCTTGGCAATTTACAATACCCAAACTTTCTCAGTTATAGAGCAGTTGTTCACATGGATGCCACTACTTCTGATTGTGAAGTTAATGGCATCTTTTGTACAGATATACTTTCACAGGCACATTCCCATGAATAGATGTATAGACATGTATGAATTTATGTCTATATCTATATATCTCACATACATTTGTATATACATAGGCACTTAGAGACATGAATTGCTTTAAAATACTTGTTTCCCCCACCCCGTGTTGGAATAACCTGAAATCTGAGTATTGCTGAATCACTTGGATGCAATTCTGGACCTGACCATGACTATTAATTTTACTGCTTTCTCCTCTGTACCACCATCATTATGCTCTCTGTCTGAAGCCACTCTGGCATTTTTTTTTTCTTTAGATATGGAAAGAAACAAAAAGGAGAAATTTAGTTCTTCATCTTTTGTCTCCAATTTTTTTCACACTCATGTTTTTATTTGGCATCTGCTTGCCTGATTAGTTATTTTATACTTTATATTTAGCATAGAATTTTATATCCTTTTATCACAGGTGTCATTCAGTTTCACAATATAGATGTGTATATTTCACTGTTACAAAATTTAAAATATACTTCTTTTTGCAGTTTTCTAAAGAATCCCTCATATGCAAGCCAAGAAGAACCTGAAAATCAATGCAAATTGTAACAAGGCAAAAGGAGTGTTATTCAGAACTCGGGATGAGCAGAGATCAGGTCAGGCACTTAGGACTGAGTCTGCTCCAGTTTGTTTTGAAGCATCTGTTCATTCATGTGGACGTGATAGAAAAAAAAATGCATAAAAATGTATTATTTCCTAAAGACTCTTAAACCAACCTGTTAATAGTTAAATCTGCAGCCACAGCTGACTTTCTGAAATCACAATGGTGACCATGACAAAATGTATTTGCAAACTACTGCCTTAAAGTGTCTGCCTTACTTATATCATTGCACATAATCATGGCTTATTAAGATATCAGATGCAGACACAAACTCCTAGACACTACTAACCATTAGGAAAATTAAGTTTTCTTGTTTTGTTGAACGCCCTGAGTTAAGAATCAATGACTTTAGCTTTCCAAATTTTGGAAATCTGAATGCATCTGCAAAAGACAGTAAATAAAAGAAAAGCTCCCTTATGGTAGTAATTGCTTCAGTTGCTTTAAGACGTTCACTGAACTAGCAAGAATATCTTCCAGTCCTCCTTAAAATTAGTTCTTGGCTCCTGATATCTGTTAACATATTTGATATACTTTCCCCAGTGACCCTGGATGCGTCTGGAGGTCAGTGCTCCAGAGTTCCTGGCTATCTTTATTATCCCTAACTCACTTTCTCTCCAAGCCTCTTCCTCTGTGCCAACAAAAATATTTCTAGTCCTTCTTTCTTCAGCAGCTCACTCTATCAATGCATAACAGATGTACCAAGTGCTTTTGCTGGTTGACAATGGGCTGGATGAGTGTGCTGAAGTGACTGCAGACCAGGGTAAATCAAAGAGTTGCAGAGAAGAGGAGAGCAGCTTAAAACTATTCATGACAAGGGTTTGCAAAGTGGTTTAGCAGAAGACCCATGTGAGCAAACATTTACACTTGAAAAACCTCTCACCCCTCTGGAAGCTGAGAGTATTTTGAGGGGGTGGGCTAGGGGAGTGGGTGAGTTTTTATGTTTGCATTTTGCAGATGCGGTGCCAAGGGCACCTCTCAGCACCTTCCTCACCATCTCCCACCACTGGCATGTCTCGAGCTCCACCAGAGCTCCTCTCAGGTGTGCTTCTTTCCTGTGCCTTTTTTCCTTTCTATGGCTGAGACCTCATCCAGCTTTGCTGGTTCAAGGCCCTGGTGCTGCCTCTCCTTGCTGGGAAGGGTACTCTCTTTGCCAGTGCAGACCCCAGGGTGCTCCACTGACTGTGAGCTTTTTCCTTCTCTTCTGCTGTCACTACCTCTGAAGCTGCCACTTACGTCTAAACCCAAGCATATGCCATCAATGAACCTCTCATATTCATTGATCTTCCTGAGCACATCAACCTGTCTCTCTAAATCTGCACTCTGATTTTTCAAGTAATAGAAAGAATCCCTCTGGATAACCACATAATCATCTCCTTTTGGCTCCTGGTCAGGCTGCCTTGCTCGTTCTTGCTCTCTCTCTCTCTCTTTTCTGAATGAGGAAGGTGATAAAAACGCTGCCTTCCCATTTCAGTCTTCTGCAAGGCTTCCTGGGTGCCCTACCAGCCCCTCTTGGCTTCCAGCTCTTTGAAGATGAATGAATAATATTCCTCTGAGTTTCTATTATCTGCAAACTACCAATTAAACAGAACCAGCAACCGGAGATAAAAGTCTAGCCTTGGCAAAATCCACAGCAAAACGGACTTGGAAAGCCCAGGATATTTTCATGTATGCAGCTGAGGGAAAGTTGGGGATGCAGGAGGGAGCTGTCAGGTACAGCCATCTGTATCAGGGCTTGGATACCCCTGGAAGAACTCTGCAATTGCTGTGGGACTACAGGCTAATTATTATATAATACTATAATTATATATAGTTATTTGTATGAGGGGAAGAGGTCAAATTTAGCACATTATCATAAATTCACAAATCAGGAGCTTTATTTTAAAATCTTTGACTGCGTGGCCTTTGCTCTTTGAACTGTTTGGCAACTTCAAGCATCATTACCCCATAACGTGCCAGAATGTGCAATTAGTGTGAGTACAGTTACATATGGTACAATATTTGTGTCGTGTTTAATAAAACAGGTCTGTGGATTTGTATGCTCTGGATAATAATGAAATTCAGGCTTAATTATTGATTTTTTTTTAAATACTTTTTATACTCTGATAACGACCCAACTGAACATCAAAGTGCGTAAACAGAACATGAAACTGTGCAGCTGAAACGTCACATTATCCATCCATCTGCTTTTTTTTTCTGTTGCACCTACCAGTATAGCATATGAGTGATATGATTTATTTATTTTCTTTATTTAGGATCAAATAATAAATAAAAAGGCTGCTGCACGAGGCTCCAGGAGCCCTACTGCACCATCAATAATGCGATGCGATCCCAGCCGCATTAGCGGAATCCTTTCAGTGGGAATTCAGCCAAGGAGCCACCAAACCCTCCTGCAACACACGTGCTGACCCCACACAAAAGAACTTCAGCACGTGCTTAACCGTGGGCATGGGAGAGTATGTCCTGACTGGGATCATTTAAGTGCTGAGCACATGGGAAGATGCTTCTCTAGGTTACTGCCACAATGTTCAGCGTGGCCTGAGATTTTGATGTCTCACACTGAATTTGGTGCATATGAGAAAGTGGATGCCTTTATTTTTATCTGTTTACCTAGGTATAAGATTGTCATCAACCCACCCCTCACCCCCCCTCTTTTCTTTTCCCCTATGGCATTTTCCTGTTGTTTGTCACAGCCAGCAAGATAACTGAACAGATAACTTCTTCTCAAGTGAAATGAAGTGGAACTAGCATCTGTCTACAAAAATCAATTTAGAAACTACCTATATATTTTTGAGCTCAGACAATGGGTATTTCCAAAACCATGCCTCCAAAAACCCTTTCAGTGCAAAAAGAAGAAAAAAAAATACCTGGATGTGAGCTATCATCCATCAATCAGGAAAACTCACTCAGACTCAAATGCATGAGCCAAAATGAACTTCAGATTGAAATGGATGGGAGAAAGGCTACGTTTTCTGATTTGCTTGGGTTACTTCATTATTAATCTCTTTGCTTCCATTTATTTTAATGATCATAGCCAAGAAAGTCTCATTTATGAAGACCACTTTTTTTTTTTTTTTTAAAGGACTACTTTATGCCACAGTGGAAATCCACACTGCACTCTTTTTCTTCACAACTGCCAAGAGCAGGGCTGCTTTCCTTACAGCTTCTCTGATCATATGTAAAACGTGTCTGGGTGTCTTTGACCTGCAGAGAGGGTTGTACCTTGGTCACACAGCGTTTGCATTCAGGAACCCAGCCAGGTCCCCAGTCACGTACCCCTCTCCAGTGGGGGTTTCTCCTTGCATTGCACCAGCAGATGGTGAGAAAACTCCAGGATGGATAAAGGAATGGCTAAAAAGCAGGGTTTGTGGGAATAGAGGTGAACGGGTCTGGTCTTCATCTCTGGGAGAGAAGATGACAGAGATTTGGTTCATACTTTGCCTCATGGCTGCCGCTGCTCCCCCAGCACAGCTGCCTCCTACTCCTTGTGGCCCATCCTGTCCCCCCCAAACAAAACTCAGGCAGCCAACAGGGTTTTCCTAAATGAGATGCACCTAATTAGTAGCCAGTCAGAGACTTGCTGATCAAACAGATTTTTCAGCCCTTTGTTTCCTACCTGGCATATGCATCTGTAGTGCATTTTTACAAGTAAATATACACATTTCATTAAAAACATCGTCTCCTCTGCTTCTTCCACTGCTCTGTGCTGCAAAAGACCCTTGCAAGTATTCTTGTTTATTCCCTCAGCCAAAAGAAAAAAAAAAAAAATTGCCATTATTATATTAATGCCATTTCAACTAATTAGTGTATGATTTTCCAGAGTGATATTTAATCCATGGTGAGTATGCATAGCAGTAGAGCAAAGCACAGCTCACCCTGGAGCTTTTTATCATCTGTGAGTGGGAGCATTGTCCAGTTTGACTTGGTGTGGGAAGGCTGGTGCAAGGCCAGTGTGGAAGACTGTGCTGCTGGTGTGGGAAGGAATCCTGATGTTGGGGAGCAAATGAACATCTGTGATGGTATGGAGCTGGAGGGAGGTGGATGGGAGGGATGCAGCTCCTTGGGAAGGTGTTGCCTGTGTGCAGGGCTGGGGCTCTGGGGGTGTGCTCCAAGGGCAGCGGGAAGGGGACTGGGCACTGCCAGGCAGCCCCTTAACCTGAGGATCAGTTCTCCATTCCTGCCAGCTCACCTGGGCAGTACCTGCCTTGCAGTCACACAAGCTGGCCTCCCACAAGAAAGGCAAGGGAATGCTTTGCTTTGCCCAAAGTCACGCCGTAATTCACAGGCAGGGCCAGGATTAAGCCCCTGGAGTTTTCCATCCCAACCTCTTTTTCCAAATGCCATAAATGCTTCACTACAGCAGCAATATTTTGAAGTCTTGCAGGGCTCTGAGGCATGCAGATATCTCAGTCAGATTTCAGCAGTGTGCATCCTCAATGTCTGCAAAATTAGGGATACATAAACACAGGACTCCTTGCACATTGTTACATCTGCCATCAGATTTGGTAGTTCAAGTTTAGAAATAATGATTTTCTTTTTCTAACCTGGCAGCTTCTATTACTTTCCCTTCCCGTGACTGTAAAATTTGTTCAATCCCTTAAGGATAACTGCCAAAACAACATCTGACAAATTCCACCCCGTGTCCAGAAGGAAGCCCAGACACGTGCATGGTGCAATGCAGCGGCTGATGTGAATAAAGGTCATTTCTTAGGGGACAGGTGAAGTCCCCCCACTGCCAGCACCTGCCGTGCCTGGAGGCACCAAGCCTCATCTTGTGAGCTCTCCTTCACCCACGTGAGCCAGAGGGAATCCGTGGGGAAGGACTCTTCAGCACGGGGAATTTTCTGCCTTTGGGGGCGGAGGGCTCCTGTCAGTTTGCCAGGATGAAGAGGAAGAAGCAGATTTATGGCTGGCTGTGGAAAGGCACACAGCAGGTCTTCGCGGGGAGAAGCAGGCCGGGAAGGGGAGCCCCACAGCAATGGATCACTGCATGCAGGGCAAAGGAGATGGCCAGCACAGGGGTGGAGCAGCTAAAGGTGAAGAATAAATCCAATTTATCACACGCTTCAGCCATTAGTTTTGCAGCTGATCATGTGGCTCTCACAACCACGTGTCTGCATGTATAAAGAAAGTGGTGAAGGTTTTGTCAATTTCTAAGTTATAAAGAAACTCAAGACTTGGTCGGGTTTCAATTATGGTAGATAGAGTTTGCTGAATCTTTTAGTTACTTTACAGACTGGTCTTTTTTTTTTGTTTGGTTGGGTTTTTTTTTTCAGTGGATCATGGTTTTGGCAAAGCCTTGCAACAGAGCTTTCTCCTAAGAAAATCAACAGCCTGCCTTGCTGTTCCCAGAGTCTTACAACATAAGATTTACAAGCTCCCAGAAAGGGAGAGGCTTATTTAAAAGCAGGCCATTGCACACAAACACCAGGAAAAGCTGGAGGAAGAGAAGAAATAGTTTCAAGTATTGCTAAGCACCATACACGCTTACGAAGGAAGTGCCTAGAAGCCGGCAGCTGAAATTGCAGCTCTACCATTTGGTGTTCAGTTTTGTGTAGGTTTTAACTGAGTGTTAACAATCATTGTGTAATTGAACACCTCGTTCAGTTCATTAGCTGATGGCTGTGCAGTGCTGGCGATGTGCAAAGTGCAAGCCAGGTGCTAAGTATTATAATTATTTGTTTCCTCCCCAGCATTTAAACCGCTGGTGATTCCTGACTGCTGGGGAAGGAAGCAGTTTGCTTTGCATGGGAATAATGGAGATAAATATGACCACAACAGGAGCACCATATGTAGTCCAGACCATTGGTCCTCACTTGCTGGCCTATGTGCTTGGTGCTCTTTACAATCTTCTAAAATAAGGGATGTCTCTTCAGTACTCCTCTGCAACTCTTCCCTGGTACTGCTCATCACCCTCTTCTCCTGCCAGTTTTCTTTTGGGAAATTCCAGATAGCTGCAGTGGTTTTGCATTCTCCAGCCCGTCACTGTCTCCTGTGGTAAGAGCCAATAATATTTATTGTAGTATAACTTCCCCTAGACCTCTTTGGCCCACCAAGTACTTCGCAAGTTTTAATTTTGGGGAAGCTCAGAGCAAGAGAAGAAGCCTAGCAGGGTCAGCTGGTGGAAGGATGCTGAGTATGAGGGAAAGGTCCATCCAGCCTGGGCTGGGGCCTGTGCCAGGAGCAGCTGAGCACCACATTAAACACAGAGGAGGTCACATTGCCCACCTGGAAATGCCAGTGCTGTAAACTGGTGCTCCTCTTGTCCTTTCATTCATTCCCCACATATAAGGGTGAAATAAGGAGCTGTGAAATCAGTGCCCTGCTCTTCTCCAGACCTGCTCAGTACAGGTCAGGGGTTCAGGGGGTTTAGCTGTATAAAGCTGATGTTTAAGCCGTTTTTTATGCCCTGATAGTCAGAGGCTCAGCTAAGTCCTGTGCCTACTGTGCAGCTGGTGCTCACCCAGTGCCTCAAAACACCACCCATCAGCTCCAGCTCAGCCTTCTGCTGGTGGTGTTACTTGATGACCACTTGCCTTTGCAGGGAGCATCTAAAATATGCAGATCTTGGAGTTTTCCTCCTTGTCTTTAACTCAGATGCTGACCCACAGAGTGCTAATTAGCCAGATTCAAAAACTAAGCTTAAAAAATGATAATGAGCTTACTGATTATCAGGTATGAAAATAAGGTCAGTTGAAAACATATCAGTGCTTTAATTAAACCTCAGTGAACTTCACAGAGTGAGATGGAATGAGTATTAATGGTTCCTATTTTTGCTAAACTTCCCTTCTGTGGCCTGTAACTTCAAGGTAGGGACTGTCCCCGTTTGTCACGCTTCCGCTCATGTAAATTGCCTGAGCGAGACCAGGACTCGCTCACCTAAAAAGCTCTGCAGGATGGAGGGAAGGTAAGAAGCACGCTCCTTCTGCCCACAGCCAGACCTACTTTTTATTTTAGGGCAAACTACTGGCAGTCAGCAGCACGTCTTTGATTTTGTTGCTTTTGCACGTTGATTGACTTTGCATCCACAAGGTCTCACTCCTTGTGGCTTATTTGTGTTTTTGTCCAGGCTGCAACTAATATTATCAACCTGAGATATGTGCACTTTTGTTGCTGGCAAATTTAATACCATGGGAACCGCAAGAGTGGAGTGGACTAATCATAGAATCATAGAATAACTATGGTTGGAAAAGTCCTCTAGGATCATCAAGTCCAAACTTCATCCCAACATTTCCCTAACCATTAGACTATGGTTCATCCAGTGTGGCCATTGGTTTCTGACTGGGCCATGTGCAAATCCCAGGGAGGTTATGGAGGGAGGAGGGACAAGAAGCAGTGCTCTGGAGGGAACAGCTCTTACACCAAAAGGAAGAGCCCCACAAACACTGTGATTAATATTCTACATGAAACTCATCAATTCATTTTTGAGCTTGCATATTACAGGTTTGGCTTCTCTGACTTTTGGTGACTATTTTACTGGAACACAACATATACACCTGCAAATAAAAAATGAGTTTTGGTGTCTTCATTTGGCTTGCTCTCAGTTCTTCTCCTTATAATGCTGTAGCTCCAGCAGAAAATCTGGCAGCTCTTGGTTTTTCTGGGAGCTCAGAGGCAGGGGGCACACAATAGGAGAGCTCCCTGAAGAACTCAGCCCTCTTCCCGGTGTTGCCACTCTGATATCGTCGGGTATTTCTAAATATCTTTCATGTGTCCTACCTTCTGCATATCAGTGAGTGTCCTCATGATGACGCACCAGTCATCTGTAACTTGCTCACACTCACAAAACACCTGTAGTCTCACCGTAAATGGCAAGCCACAAGCAGTTGGCTGAGGCCACCAACTTATAGGTCACTAGTTAGGAACTGACTGGCATGTAAAGGTTGACTTTATATGGTTTTGAAAGGAGGACTCAATCTAGCCCTCCTCTATCCTCTACATAACCATTTCTCTTTGAGGAAAATGGATGTAAAATACCCTTTTAAACCTGGTACCATTTTCTAGTGGCTTTTTTTTCTCAAATAAGAAAAAAGTCATCACCAGTGCAAGTGTGGAGAAGACCTATGGTTGTATATGTATCGTCTGTAAAAGGTTAAAAAAAATCTAGTACATGGAAGTGAACTGAACTGGAGTAACTCCCCCGAAACCACATGCCATGCAGTCAGTCCTTTAAGGAAACACGCTTTGAAGAGCTTTCTAAAAGCTGGCTATTTTTCTTTTTTTTTCCATTCAGCAAGCTAATCTGAAAGTGTTTTTACAATATTGCATGTTAAACATGGAGCTATAATTAGAAATTAATAGTCTACAAAGTTTGGACATAATTAATGTTCAAGAGCAAGAGGCTCTTCTCCAGCCTAAATACTGTGATGAACAAAACGAAAGGCAAGGCACCCAAAGGGATTAGGTTATAATAATGAGTGGTTTCACTCAAAAATGAACCCACCTCCTCAGAAAGTTGTTTTTTTCCTCAGATCACACCAAAGAGAAGTGCCTGCATGTTGCCAGCGTGCCTGTGACTCAGGTGAAGTGCCCATGAAGGCAGATGCTGTTATGCACTGCCATACATGCTACACCAGGTCAACAGAGCAGGGCTATTTTAGTGGTGCCGTGGCATTTTGCAGCTGTTTCCTGCAGTGTGTGGTCATTCTCGTGAGGCAATGCCTTTACAGAGGGTGGAAGTAGCCAAGCCTAGCTCCCTGGCCCTGGGAACAGGGAGGCAGGAGCCCACCAGAGATACGCTGCCCTTTGCCACCTGCAAAAGGTGGCACCAAGTTCTGAGAAACTGTGCTTAGGTGTCTCAGACTGGGCACCAAAAGTAAATGGAAACTTTTGACCTTCACTGCTATTTGCCTCATTTCCTCATTTCTACACTGGGCCTGATGTTTCCTCCTTTCATAAGAATGTGAAATGTATTCATTGTGTCTGAGGAGCCTGTGCGTGATGGGGCACAGAGGGCAAGGGCAGCAATGCCAAGAAGGAAGCACATCATGCAGGGAGAGCTGCAGCATCTGGAGCCTTTCTGTGTGAGGTCTGTGCCTACTTGTTGAGTGATAAGGGTGAAAAGAAATATTAAGTGGCTAGGTATGCCCCCAATAATGAACCTGTGACTACTAATCATGCAAACACAGACTGATGCACACAAGAAAGACAACTTCTAGTCCTGCAAGAAAGCAAAACTGAGCCATTTAAGCACTTCAGTTTTCAACACTGATGTTCTTTTGACATGTTTGGGTTTGTTTTTTTTTTCAGTTCAGACACACTATCATATATGAAAGGGGTCCAGACTTCCTAAGGGCAAAAGGACCTTCCAGTAATGATTTCAGCTCCATATCCATCCCAGCACTGCAGACAGGAGACTCTGGCGTTGCAGTTCCTGCATGCAACCCATGATGTCTTCAGGAACTGTAGCATTATTTTTTTTTTTTTTTAAATGAAGGTAGAGTCCTTGTACAGTCTTTATGGGATGGGAAAGCCCATCACCTGGTAACAACCCATAGAAGACTGATTTCTTTATTAAAAAACATTTCTTTTTTTTTTTTTTAAATTTTAATTTTGAACTAGGCTAGCTTCCCTTTGTCAGCTAAACTGAAGAGTATTAGGTCTCCTGGCAGCTGTAATAGGTGAGCACATACAGGGTAACGTTCCTACAGCATGGGACCTAGCCTATGAAGTATTAAGTGCCTTCAAGGTCCACTAAAATCAATGGGATTGAAGAATGCCATATCCTTGAAGGGCTGGGCCCCAAGGGATGGCTTCTTCTGGCATCCACTGATTCTGAAGACAGGGAAAATAAAATATTTAAAGCAGCCTGATGTGCACAGGCTAAATTCTTTTCTTTTTGTGCTGAAACATAATTTTTTTAATCTGCCCTGAGCATGCTGTGAAAGCAATCTTTCTACATGTTTCCTTAGTGGGGAGTATTTGCTCTCTGTGCTCATCAGTCACAAACACTATGACTGATATGGCTCCAAAGCATCAGGAAAGTTTAAGTTCTATAATATAACTTTTTTTTTTTTTTTTAAATACGATAGAATTGTTTGTGGAAGAAGAGTCTATCAGGCACCTATGATGAGAAAGGGTTACTACAGGGACATACATCAGCAGTATGTACTTTACATTCTTAGTCCATTGGTTTCTTCAGCAGTTCTTGTTCACAGTAATGTGAGGCAGTTAATATGGGATCTGAACACCACTGGACTGATAAGCCTTCCTACTGACTTGCAAAAGTAATTTTCAGTAATCTTTGAGGGGAAAAAATGCATTTAGTGGGAAAAAAAAAAAAAAGGAAAAAAAAAGCTAAGCCATTCGTGCATCCTGTTTTATTGAGTATGCAAGTAATAGGCTATGCAGAAATTGAACTTTTGATCCATTAGGCTGTGCATAGGGACAAACCACTGCTCAGTTACTGTGAGAAAGTTAGGCTTCCCAACAGAAAAGTTCCACAGTATTTTTCCAAAATCTCATTTAAAAATGAGAGAACAATATTGCCGTTTAAATGCAAACTTCCATCGGAAAGGCTGGGAACAAGCTCCCCGATCCAAGGCTCTGCTCTCAATTATCACACTCCCACTGCCACAATTAGTCATTCTCAAACTAGGGTTTTCTTTTTTGCAACTATTGTGCAAGGCAGTGGTAACATCCTTCCCTGAAAGTTTAATGCACAGAACTATCTGTGTCCGCTTTGCTCCAATGATTGCTTCATACCCTGAGCCAGGCCAGGCAAAATAGATAACTTCCAAATAATTTCCATTTTCTTGACAGAAAGATGGTTCAGTTCCCAAGTAGGCCTAATCACCATATATTTCTTCTAAATCCCCAGCCATCACGTGTTCGGTACAACCACGCATGATTATTTATGGTTGTTTATTGCCACAGACTTTCAAATAACAAAAGTTCTTCATATTTGGATAAGCATCTTGGTAAAAGCTTTCCTTTTGCTAGAGGTGGACTTTGCAGGATGAAGGTTGAAAACCATCATCAGGAGAGACACAAGTGAAGCTCATTGGGCCCATGTGTGTGCTGAAATCACAGATTTCAGGAGCTTCAGCCATGCTTCCCAAAGCATCACAGGCCCAGAGGAACAGATTGCTGAGGCTAACTATAGAGTTCAGCACCTGACTGCTAGGTAGCTACCACCCAATATAATCACCACCCTCAAAGTGATGGGTTTCATGGGCACTTCATGAGGAGAGCAAGGCCTTTGAGCAAGAAGTTGCCAGAAAACACTGAAAAGTAGCCAAAATGACCTGTCTTGCTGTGCTGAAGAGGGTTAGGAGAGCCTCTGTATTTGAAATAACAGCAGTAGTGGGCTTCCCAACATCCCGTTGTACCAGAGGAGGTTTGCATTGGCTATTAGGGAGAATTTCTTCACTGATAGAGTGATGAAGCATTGAAACAGGCTGAAGTCACCATCCCTGGAAGAGTTCAAAGAAAGTGTGGATGTGGTACTTCAGGACATGGTTTAGTGGTCATGGTAGTGTTGGGTTGATGGTTGGACTTGATGATCCTAGACGTCTTTTCCAGCCTTAATGGTTCTGTGATTCTATGATCTCTGGGCAGCCACAGTCCCTCCCAGGGCAGTCCCCATCCCCAGCGGAGCCCTAGGTGACCTCACACCAACTTCACATGCTCCAAACCCAGCCATGTGGTTCTGTATTGCAGAGCCATCACCCCGTGGGAGAAGAGTGTTGGCTGCAAACCGCATGCAAAGACCTCACCACACCACACCTCACCTCCCACCCACTGTCCCCCCTCAGGCAGCACCTCCTGCCCAGGGCCTCGGGGGTTCCCTCTTTGGCTTCTCCCCCACCTATCACACAGGGTCTGGAAATTCATTGCTGAGCTGTGGCTTTAGCCCAAGGGCACTTAGAACCTGTTGTTATTATTTTGGGCATTTGTGTCTAGACACTTGAGACTCCTGAGCCCAGTAGTGCAACTGTAATAACAGCAACGCCTAAATCTCTTTCAAACCTAGTGAGGGGCAGGAGATGGGGAGGATAGCAAGGGAAGAAGCAGTGGGACAAGCCTGGGAGGGGGCTTGGGCATGAAGGAGGCTGTGCTGGCAAATGCCAAGGCCCTGAGCAGGAGCATGCTAGCGTGGCCACGGCTCTCCAGGAGGGCAGCACTGGAGAAAACACACAAGCTGTCTAAGACGTGGGCTACAGCAGCAGAGCTTGCACCCACCGTACCAAACACCAGCCTGAAACAGAAAGGCATCTGAAACACACAGAAAGCCCTGGCTTTGCATATTTGAAATAAGTCATTATTCAGGCTTTCCAGCTCCAAATCTCTCGGAATTCTGCTCAAAGAAAAACCTTTGCACTAATCCTCCTCCTCCATCATTATGCAATATTGCTCAGGGTAAAGGAAGTTTCCTTGCTCTTTTCTAAATATACATTTCTGCGGTTAGAAAATTAGAGAAATGACACGGCCGACCTTCCTAAACGTGAAGGGCTCGTTTGGGGAAGCATCTGCTGCAGCAGACCCTTATCACTTTGTGGTAGGCAACTGCAAAACGCCTCCCTTAGCCAGAGTCACATTGGGTTTAAATTGAGCTAGACAAGGGAACCGCAAAAAGGGCTTGTGGGGAACTGAGCTGCTAAGAGCACGGGCCCTGGCACTGGAGTGCTTCTGTTAGTTAAAGCAGCAATTTGTCAGGGAAAAAGGAGTGGAGTCGCCTGCAATGCGAATGTCAGGTGTGGTTTTTCAGACACGAGGCTTTGCACAGAAGAGGAAGAAAATCGTCGGTGACCATCTCAAAGCCGGCAACCACTCCCAGCGCAGCGGGAGTTAACGCTGCCTCAGACTTTCCATTAATGCCTCTGGTTTTGCTGGGGCTGTAAAAATGTGCTCGAGGCAAAAACTTGTGATTCGACGGCTCAGCTGAAGAGTTAACTTTTCTTTTTATACGCATCCATTTTCAGGGTGGTGATTTATAATCATTTTCATACAGATCTATATATAGTTCTGATGCGGTGAAAGAAAGAGCTGCGGAGGGAGGTGATGCACAGCCTCATGCCCGGCTGCCTGGCGTTGCTCTCAGGGGCTGGGCAAGAGGCTCGGGGTCTCCAAGGGGCTGCTGTGAGTGAGACATAGCATCCCCAGGGCCAGTGACACTGCTGCACGCAAAAGGAAGCTATACAAGGGA
>NW_008622111.1:0-14544 GCF_000691845.1 Merops nubicus
TTCCAAGCCTCAAACCACAACAGATCTGTACATGTGGATGGCAGGAAACAGATCCAAAACCACTCACTGGTCTTTTGTGATATCCAGGCATAAGTCCACTTTTGGCCAGAAACCTTTTGACGGCTGTGTTAGTGGAACACTGTCCCGTGCTCTCAGTGTAGTTCTGGGTATGGCTCTGTGCTGAGGCTTTCTGGTGGCCATCTCAGATCTGTATGTTTTCTCTTAAGGAACAGGGTAGCACACAGATATTTTTGCATTCATGTGATTTTTTGCCTTGTGGTTATAAAACAAGATACATTATGAAATTATAAAATACAAGAAGAAGTAAAATAAACTAAACCAAAATAAAGCAAAATAAAATAAACCAAAAATAAATTAATGCAGAATTAAATTAATACTAAGGCTTGGTTTACAGGAATCCATCTATGACTTTAGGAAACAATGCTTGATGCACTCTTAATAATGTAAACCTCATTGGAACCATTAAAAGTTTCTGAAACTATAAGTCAAAAGCATTTTAAATCAGCCCCTTTTCTTGTCTTTCTTTTGTATTCCCTATACTTTGTAATTACGCTTTGGAAGCAATACAAAACTTTAAGTGCAATGCAAAAAGAAAAATAGAATAGAAATATATTATGAAAGCAATTGCTTACTTTCATCCGTAATTTAATTAGAAAAGTTCTTTAAAAATCTAAGAGATCCACTGGGGTATTAGAACTTCTAAGGTAACAAACCTTGGAGAATTCTTTTGTTTTCCTTATTTTATTTTATTTTTTTCTGATTTTCTTTGTCCTCTTTTTGCCTTCATACTTATTTATCTGTCAGAATACTACAGCTCTATCAGGTTAACAATAAATTGTTATGGTCTTTTTATATACCACAAGTTCTTAATTAATATTTCTCCTTCATTTCTGAAATGTTTTGAGATATTAAATCACACATTTTCAGATTTTTGAAGCGCTTTTATTATTTTTTTATATCTCTATTTTTAGGTAAGACTCTTACTTTTAAGAACATCTCAATCAGCAGAAAAAAAACATTACCCATGAGTCTCAGTGAGCTGTTTAAAGCTTACTCAGTTCTCATGACAATGTGGATAAACCCCTGAAGTGCTGAAATAGTCGGCTTCCTTTATTACATGAGATTCTGCCTGATAAGTTAATACAGCCATGAATGAAACCTTGTTTAGAGTTAAGTACATAATGTTGAATTTTCTGTAGCAGTTAAATACCGTTTGTGGATTTTTTGTTGCTTTTATTTTTGATTTCCATCCAGAGAATTAGATCTTAAAATTAAGCCATTTTGAATTAAGTTGCAAGGTATGAATTTATGAAAGATTGTTTTCATAAAATCCAGATAAGGGATTTATCCTTTCTGTACAAATTTTGTTGATTCCTTAATGGGAAAACTGGTATTTTCAGATGGATATAATAGTGACAATTGACAGTAAAAGCAAGAAGCTGACCCAAGGAGTGGATATAATTTGGGAGAAGTATCTGCAAAAGTTTCCAAGAGAAAAGTGGGTGGAAAATTATGAACAAATTCTTTGAGTCAAAGCTAACAAACTTCCAAATTAGGCTGGAAAAAAAAAGTACAAGTTTTAACAGGGAGATGAGTGAAGACAAATAGGACATTTTGGCAAGTACTAGTTTTTTATGTATTAGCCAGATCTAGTCTTGTGCCCCTGATTCTCTTTCTTAAGCTTTTCTGGCAGCCTTTGTTCAGGCTACTCATAGGCTAAATGTAAATATTATTGTAATTAATTCGTTTACATTTAAGGAATTTTATTTGGCATCTTTACCTTTGGAAATCAAAACCCAAAACATTCTTTACAGAAGTAAAAAGACACATAAGTAAAATCTTATATGTTTTTGATATCTTAAATTACATGTTACATTTTACATGTATAGGGGGGGTTTATATCCGTAATGTCCTGAGCTCATTCATTCATAATATCATTCTTTCTTAATTCCAATCCAGTGATGAAGGTGGGGTAGGAGGGAACAGAATTAGCACTATTTGTTCCATTGGCACTGTCATCAATCTTTGTCCCAGTTTTCTTTTGATATAACTTGGATTACTATACTTCATTTTAAATCCCTATCTGCTTACTTTATTTGAACAAGAACTATGAAAAGATGTTTTCTGAAAATGGACACATGATACCCACTGCCATTTCTGACACACGATGCCAGTTTCTATCTTTATTTGCATTGGCATGCCTTTGGCCAGAAATCTGTAGTAATTTGGCTTCTCGTATATAGTCACATAACCAAATATTTGGCTGGGGGCTGGCATTTCATCATTCTGGAGCACTGTTCCATTAGGGTGTGTTACATGGTATAACGACCTTATGGTGTGGCATGATGAGTTGGTCACTCCATGTAGAAAAAGTAACAGCTTTTAGTTTACATTGATTATAAACCAGCCTTTTGCTCTGTACATATTTTAGAGCTTCTACTCAGAAAATGCGTTAAGTGGCTTCATGCATTTGACCAGTCCTGGGTCTGAGCTTTAGCATCTTTACAATTCAAGAATTAGGAACTCGTATGTGGTTCAAAGCAAGTTTACCTTCTTCATAATTTTACAGGATCTTTTCCAGCTGCTGCTTCTGTAGGCTAGTTCTATTAAAAAGTACAGAAATACCTAAGACTTCTAAGGAGTTTGACTTGAACATGCTAATTCCCCACACAGCCATTCAAAACTGAATAAATTGAAAGGAGTTAATTAATATTTAAGCATACGTTTCTTAAAATTCCTTTTATCAGATTGTGGAAAATCAATATGATTTTAATCTGTGACATTCATACAGTTTGTTCCAGAAGTGAGATAGGATTTCAACCTCAGGCTAGAAGACAACAAAGAGATATTAAACATGAAGACATTGATCTAAACTCATGGAAGACAACAGGAGTTTTCAGCTGGCTTTGTATGCAGTTTATGCTTTTATCAGTGAAGTATACTCAGCTGTTTTTTTTTTTTTTTTTTTATATTACTGATAACAGAGCAAACTTTGTGATAACACATAGTGATAATTCAGTAAAAACATTTAAAACATTAGTGTGGCCTCTGCTAGTCCTCCTTATGTTCTCTGCAGCAGTGACCGTACAGAGCAAGACACGGTATGTCTGTGTGCATCTAAGCCTTTGAGTGTGAATATTTTTATGCATTTTTTGTGGCTATTTGTATTATTCAAAGAGCATAAGATAATACAGTTGGCCTTAATAACGAATTCGTTTTTATTTTTGTCTTTTGTTTCTTAAGCCAAGGAAAGTTTTAACTTCTTTTTGTATCTTTCTTATCACACCCACATTTATATTGCAGTTTCCTGGCTCCTCTCTTTTACTAAACTGTTGCTCTATATTGGTTTCAAGTATGTGCTCTGTAAGACATTTATTAGATTTTTTTTTTAAATATGCAAATAATTTTGGTGTCCTGGGTTTGGCTATGATAGGGTTAATTTTCACCAGAACCCAGTAGGGGGCTACAGCCAGGACAGGCAACTGAAACAGCCAGTGGGATATTTGATACCTACCAACCATGTCTGCTGCATAAGGGCAGAGGGCGGGCCAGGCAAGGCACGATTTCTGATGCATCTGTCTGATCTGTATAATTTGCTTTTTATTATTTTTCATTACTATTATTGTTATTGTTGTTTCTTCTCCTTTTGCATAAATTCCTTATCTCAACCCACTGGGCGTCTGCCTCTTTTTTCTTCTCCTTCTCATCCCACTGCAGGGGAGGGATGGTGGGGGAGAGTGAGCAGCCATGTGGTGCTCAGCTCCCGTCTGGGTCTAAACTATGACACTTCAATGGGAACAACCACAGGCTAAAGGAAAAAAGAAAAAAAAATACATTTTATTTTTCCTAGTGTAAAGATAGAAACTGATTGGGAGAGTTCAGCATTTCCATAATTAAAATGAAATTTAACTGTTAGGCAAATTTTGGCTCATCAAAATCCTCCAAGAAAAGGGGGACTACTGGTGGTCCTCAAAAAGTTTCCACACTCATTGATTGAAAATGATTCAAATAAACATTTTTTAAAACAGTAAACATAACTAGAATTATTTTGCTTTTTTTTCCCCCCAAATATTATCTGCAAAAAAAACCCAAATCAAAAGTCTTCTTGTTTTAGAAAATTCTAATTTCTTTACTCACTTTTTTTACAGCTTTACTGTTCATAGTTTTGTTTTGTTTGGTTTGGTTTGGGTTTTTTTGTGTTAAAAAAAAAAGTCATCTGAGTTTCTACACCCAGATCAAGGAGCCACACGCAGCAGTGTTTATGGCATTAGCCACCATACTGTAACATGTGTTGACTGGTCTTCATAACTTCAGAGGGAGCGAGCGGGATGTCGGTTCTGATTTTTAACATTTCCCTTCTACTGATTCTGTCACTGGGTAAATGCAATATTCTGTCTTGATCTCCTTCTCTTTAGAGAGAGAAAAATTGTAATGCTCTACAGGCAATGGGGATCCCCCTTGCTGAAGACTCCAGCTCAGGCAAAGGCGCAGCATCCTTCCCGTCCCCATGCATGACCCTGTCTGATGTGTGACAGTGTTTGGCTTTGTGCTTTCATGTGCACTGTCTCTGTTTAGCACTGGAGGGAAAAAAAAGCTCACAAAGATTTTTACTGAGGATTATAAAATTCTGGTGGGAATGGTTCCTAACACCCCCAAGGCAAGAGCTGCCCTTGCTTTTGAGTAAGAATTATAAAAGTCTTCCAGTAGGGATAAAGTCTGCCTGTCACTTTGGCAATCAAACAGTGGCTCTGTGAAGTGTTCGGAAACATGTAAAGTGTTCTGCATCCTCCTCTCTCCTCTGCATCAGTGGGAACTTTCCTATCAGTTCCTAAAGCACAAAACCCTGGATGATTTGTACTATTTATAAAGCCATACTAATTAATGCTTTTATTTAGACAATATCAAGTCTTTGGATTTTTATTTCTACTGAGTATTTATTTAATGGTTTATGTATTTTTCTCTCCAAGGCAATGAGGATCAAAGGTTTTTGTAGGGACTTCTAGGATTATTTCATCTGTCATATTTAAAAGACTAGTGTCATGCCTGTTTTTTTTTCCAGATTCTGTTTTTTAAATTCTGTGACACCATGCCTCTGATACCTCTGCCCCAATGTCCGTGACTTTTCAGAATAATTATTAACTGTGACTCAGTGAACTAATTAGCTAATTCCCTTTGGGAAGCCTGAAGAAGGACAAAAGATTCAAATATTGGTTACCTAGAAACCAGAAAAAAATGTATTAAAGGAAGTTTTATAATTCTGTATGAGTTTTCTGAAGATAGAAATTGTTTGCTCTTGAAAAAAAAAAATCAGTTTTACTTTTTAATTCTGATCAACTTTTTGCATATCTACTTTAGACTCTATAAGGAGATCAGTTTGACAAGCATAAACATACACTTACTTGATGAAAATAATTTTCTTTTCATGATTACACTTGCTGACTCCTCATTACTTAAACTGCCAGAAAGGGATCTCAAGGGAGTGGCTTAGTCTATTCCCTTAAGGTCAAGAGCTTCACAAGTGGATGTAAGTAATTGAGTTATAGGGCAAAGATGAGTAAAGCTTTTAGGAAGTTAGGAAGAAAAATCCTCTTGATAAAGAAACCAATCTAATTTACAGAGTGTTATTTTAGTACATAAATTGTCTAATTACATTGTATCTCACAGGCAAATTTCCTATTAGTTTCTAAAAATGAGGGACCAAACCTGAGCCAGTTCCAGGAATCCTTTTATCACAGAATGAAGAAGTTAGCAGTTCAGTAAAACTCTTTGTGAAATGAAAATGAATTTTGAATCCTATACAGACTCGATTACTAATGTTTTGTCACATAAGTATGCCTAAGTATTTGGGATGCCATAGAGCTGTAGTTTTCTAGGGAAGTTACTTGTAGTGTTCTGGGTGGCAATTTTTTTTTGTACAGGTGTAGAAATGTGCTCACACCTACAACTCAACTAATCATAGAAGAATCACTGTGGGCAAACTGGTCACCCTTCATCCCACCATAAAGTACTTGTGTAAAATAGATTAGATTAATCCTGCCCTACAACTTCTTCTTGACTATAAAGGAAGCTCAAAACAACTAGCTTCATATGACCATATCTGTGTAGGACCTTCCCACTGAGGCTTTAATTTAGTTATGTTAAACAGGGCTATACAATGCCATGCAGGCTCATCAAGGGAATTCTGCAAAGGAAAGACAATTATGAGCCTACACTGTATCTGTTCCTCTCTGGACAATCAGCTGGATGTCATTTGGCATAACTAAGTTTTCTCTGATAAGAAAGACTATATCTGGGTGACTAAACTGATCTGATAAAATTAAGTGAAATGCAAACACCCTCTCCTTACACTGAGAGTCATTACATTGCTTCCTGGCACATTTACACCGTATCTTTTATTGTCTTTGAGTCTTCTGATTCAAACCTCTTGGAAAACCTTATGGTCTGTAATTCTGCTCAACCTGTAATCACGACAGTTGGACTTGATCTTAGAGGTCTTTTCCAGCCTTAATAATTCTATGATGCTTGACATGGGAGAAAGGTTTGTGCTTTTTTTGCCAGCTCACAATAAATCCACCTGAACAGCATTGCACTGCTGCAGTGATGATAACCTGAAAGGAGACTACATATGAAGGAAAGAATTTAATGGAAATTAACCAAAACAACAGCATCTTTTAAAAAGTCAGCTCCTTGGGTATTCATATCTAAGCCTGTTGATTCTATCTTGGTTATTATATAATGTGCCAGTCATTACAGAACTTAAGAGCTTGCCCAGGAGTATGTAGGCTCATCTGGAAGCTAACCCTTTGACACTAATGCCTGGTACATTGCTTTTAGGCTTTCTCTGATTCAAGAGCGGAAGCCAACTGATACTGTATGTTAAGGTACAGTGTTAAGGAGCCCTTATCTTGAAAAAGATGTTCAGAGTGATAGAGGACAAAAAGTACACAATGAAAGATCAGTCTTCCTTTCAAAACCCATAATTTTTCCTTGTTACTTGCACTGCTCCCACCAAACATTTAAAACTTATGAATTCTTAGTGAATATTTACCAGGATAAGAACCTCTATCACTGGAGACAGCGTAGGTGTATTTATCCAGTTAAAGATCCTGCTGCTAGCCATACAAGTTGCACCTGAGTTGCTGTTTCAAGCTTTGACCCTTATGAATATTTTTGTTTATTCTCTAAAAATGTATTGTTTTTATTAAATGTAAAATTTCTAAAAACAGTGAGAAATAAAAAGTAATTGCAATTAAGGAAAAATGAGAGTTATTTGCTAACAAAAATAAAATAAATACTTGTGAAAATGTGCACTCTTACTTAAAGAAATCATTGGAACTCCCCAAATGACAGAGTTACTCAGCTTCATAAAAAGTTAATATTACCCTATGAGTGGGATAGTTTCAGAATATTAACAAAAGTTTTGACTGCAGAGGTGCAAAACAGAGACAAGATTACGGAGGTGTGGTAGATAAAAGAAGTGATAAACCACATAAATTCACTATACAAGAGGGAGAAGAAACAATAAAGTGTTAAAAATTCAGGGCTTATTGATTTAAGCCAAAGGAGATTTTCACAGTTATTCACCATGGCACAGAAAGAAAGCAAAGAAAGGGAATACAGGTGTTAAAGGAGATTGAGGAATTTATTTTCAATAAGTTCTTGCTGATCCTTTCTCTTCCATCATGAATCTAGACAACAGGTATGTGGTGGTTTGACCTTGGCTGGACACCAGATGCCCATCGAGCCTCTCCTCAGCAGGACATGGGGGAAGAAGATAAGATGGGGAAAAAAAAAGCCCTTCTGGGTCAACATAAAGGCAGTTTAATAAAGCAGAACCAGAAGTCATGCATGAAAGCAAAAGGAAATGAAAGATTATATTCTCTATTTCTTATTGTCACATGATGTCTGGTCGTGTCCCAAGAAGTAGGGCTTCAATATACATAGCAGTTGCTCTGGAAGGCAAACATCGTAGTAACGGATGCAATTCTCCCCCACCACCCCCACCCCTCCTTCTCTGAGCTTTTATTGCTGAGTAGAAACCATATGGTATGGAATTTTGTCATTTTGGGTCAGCTGCCCAAGCTGTGTTGCCTCCTAAAATCCTGCTAATACCCCAGCCTACTGGTGAGGGTGGAATGTTGAAAAGACAGCCCTGATGCTGTGCGGGCACAGCTCAGCAGTAGCCCAAACACATGTATGTTATCAATACTTTCCTAGCTACCGATACAAAACACAGCACTATTAGGACTGTTGATGGGGAAAATTACCTCCATCTCGGGCAGACCAATACCCACAGAGTAAATAGTTTCATTAGTTTCCTTTATTATCCACCCAGCTTGACTTGAATATATAAGATTCATCGTACATTATTTCAGGACTCAGAAACACAGGGCCAGAAGGGATCATCAGATCATCTTGTCGGACCTGTGCTGTAACTCCACAGAATTTTACCCAGTTGAGACTTATAATTTATGCTTGAATAATGGCACTTCTCCTATAGTTATTTCCCAAATCTTCTGAGAAACAGCTGGCCTCACTGAAGAATTTTCTGAACTCCTGAGAGAAAGGGAAAACCCAAGATGTCAAATCTTAAGATGGAATGGTGCCTCACTGTCAGTCCTGAATAACTATGACTAAGTCAAGGTGAAAATTATTTGATATTCATGTGTGCAGTGTTCAGAGGATTATCTCTTCACCAACTGAAATGTGATCCAACCTTGTAGGAAACCGCGTTGTCTAATTATTTTTTTTTAAATGTCCAAAATTGAACAGTAAAGTATTAAGTGAAGAACTTGCTTGATAAATCTTTCTATAGAACAGATCATCCCTATTGTTTTTTATATACATTACCTTTTGAGAAAAGTTAGTTGTGCATTGTAGTATATCCTACAAATTTTGAGAAGCCACAACAACAGAATTCTGTTTGTATTATTAATGCATGGCTTGTGGTGCACAGAACTGTAACAATGCAAGCCATTTCACAAAGTCTTTTAATGTTGAACTTGCAGGACCACTTTCTCAAGGGCTTTTCTATGCCAGCTCAATCCTTGATCTCCTTTATGTAGAAATGCCAATAATATCAACTTTTGTTTATGACTTCTAATAGATATTTTACATTGGAGAGCAAGTCTGAAAAGAGCTTGTGCCCTCAAATTCTTAGTCTCTTGTAGCTCCTAGCATGATGCTGAAACATCAGAAGTAATTAAACAAAATTATATTGTAAATCCCAAGATAAAAGTGTGACTAATGATTAATTCTTTGGTATTTTGTCAAAGCTCTCCTCATAATTTCAAAGCTCTAGTCAATATTCATGTAGCTAATTCTCCCTAAGTAGATTTTTCTTTCCACTACTAAAATGTTTGTGTGCTGATTAATAAATAATTTCTTAACATGCTAAGGATATGATTTTAACAGGTTTGGTTTTTTTTTTGATATATTGATCTATGCTTTGTTTTTCAAAAGTGTATTTATCCGTAAAACCACACTAATGAATTAAATTTTTACACATATATGTATTTTGCTCTTGCATCAGGATAAGACTTACTTTCATAAAGTGCAGTGCTGCATTTTATGTGGCCCTGAGTAACACTTAAAGTAAAAAGCATGATTTGTTCAAAAAAAGAGCTTTCAGAACTGTTTCTTAAACTGTATGTAATCAAAGAAAATAGATAGAGTAAATACAAATTTAAAATCTGCTTTTCTAATATATATTTATTACACATGAAACTATTACGTTGCTGACTTTTCAAATCCCCACTAATTCTTACCTCTCTTTCTGTTGTATATGATTTGTCTGTTGGTATATAGATAGCTTTGAATTCATACTACAAAAATAAGAAGTATAATTCAACATATTTATTTGGCCACAATATTTTCAGCTAAGGAAGGGTTTTAGTGGTCCATACAGTGACAACATCAACTGGGTATTTTTATACAAATATTTTATCTGGCTTGAAATTTCTTCCCTCTGTTAGTTTTAAGTGACTGTATCTGATGGTCAAGTTCTAACACACTCTCCTTTTTCATTCTTAATATTGATTAGAATTTTCAGTATGTACAAGACGTCAAAGACACTGAAATTATTTAGCTTTTCAACAACAACTATATAAAGTAAAATTCAACATTTAGTTCTTTGCACTGCAATATGAAATCAGGAGAATTAAATTTTATTCCTTTGGGTATGCAAGTTTATTTAATTTGCCCCTGTTTTATTGCCTTAGAAATTTACTTATTTTCTAGACATGTCAATAAAAATGTAAAACAACTCACAGTACTTGGTGACCACTGTGAACAAGAAAACAAGATGAATTGAATCATGTTATTTTGCATGCACTTCAAGATGTTAAAGTGTGCTATTATAGCTCTGCTGAGATTGAGAAAGAGAGAAGTAACACCACAAAAACAGCTAGATACATAATGCAGTTTCTTGACTATTTGCTTAGACCACAATGCAACATTTATAATTAAGGAATCATATTTCGTGGGGCAAGGAGGTTTTACATTTTCACAAAGATCATATGTAAAATGAATTGTATTATGACAACACACTGTTTCAAATGAGTTCACGAGAAACCTATGGACTGCTTGTAGCTTGAAATCCCAGTGCTGAAGAAGAACGTGATTTTCTGTCTTTAAGAGGTGAAAGCCAGTGTAGGATTCTTCTCATGCAGCCTTAGAGACCTACCATACAGATGTCTTTGACTGAATTTCTCCCTGTAAGCTCCAAATTTCCTAATTAGAACTAGAGAATAGTCACTTTTAGGGAATTAAAGTTGGTTTCTACCTCAGACATCAACTTTAAGATAAAATTTGCCTTTCAAATTCCTGGTTTTGTCTGTTGATTATAACAGAAGCCTAAGGTGAAAGCCCAGATGAATATGCATATATAATAGACATCTCTCTTCTAACACCCAGAGATCTTAGAGGGTACCTTTCAGAAACCTGCAATTAATTTAGGGGCATAACAAATTGTTCCTTTATCACATTTACTCAGAATTTTTATTAAATCCTAGTCTGACTGAGGTTACTTTTGATTTATTCCATCAGGAAATCCCCCTTCTAAGCCATGACACAGCTCACTTCATCTCAGGAATGTTCAACAGAAACAAGCAAACAAACAAGCAAAAAACCAAGCACAGCCCCCCCACCAAACACCTAAATAATGATTAATTTTTAGAGACATGGGCATGTGGAAAAGAACTGGAGTTTGTCCTCTGTATTTTATGTATGGTCAGTCTACAGAGGATTAGCTCTACACACAATCCATTCTGTATCTGGAGGCCAGAACTGATCCTGGCATTAATGCCTTAGTGTAGAGGTCATCAGATTAGTACATAAGTATTAGGGATAGATGGGTACCTAGAGAGAAATTGTGTCTGCCTATGTGTAGACACCTGTCAAGACAACAGATTTGCACAGCTCAGTAGCAAATCATCTCTATTTATGGACTTTATAGAAAGCTACTGGAAAAAAGATTCAGACAAAGATTTAGGTGCGTGTTATGAAAATATGTATCTATATACTTAAATAGTTCTGCTACACATCTTCTAGTGTCCACTAATAGAGCTTTCATCACTTACAACCCTGTTACTGCGCCACGTGAGGTAAAAAAAAAAAAAAAGTGAGCTTCCTTTGTTTTTATTACTGGGAATTTCTAAGCTATTTGTTCTTCATACCTCATGTCCACTCACCATGACTGGCTGCCTTTTATCCCATTTGTCACAGTTCTATAAAATCTCTAAGTTTTTTTATTTATACAGACAGATGTCTAGAGGTACTTTCAGAGATGTTAGGACATTTAATTTATCTTTAATTCATGAAGACATACGTATTTTGAAAATCCTATCAAACGTTGCCCCAGAACCTCAGTAAGGATAACAGAATCAGTTCGTGATCAATGGTGTTGGTCTTTAGCTGGAAAACATCCTCCTGCAAAAAATGCAGTTTCTTCAAATTCTTCACAAATGTCCTCAGGAATAAGTTCCTGAAGGTGGACCTGCACCTCACACTAGAGAACAACATCTTCAGAGAAACTTTTTGTTTCTAAATCCAGTTCCAATCCCAAAGCCAATATTCAGAGTATGCACAGATAGTCACCTGTGAATATTTTAGAATACAAATATGACAGTTACAAAATTTCAAGACCAGAAGAGCTGTATAAGTGTAAAATCCATAAGATTTTGAGCTCTTCATTGAGCTGGATTTTTTTTGTTTGTTTGTTTGTTTGTTTTTCTTTAAAAAACTTGTTTGCAAGTGGAAAATTTATTCCAAGAGATAAGTAACTTGGGGAAATTTTCTGAGGACATTTCCTTGCAGCTTCTACACAGACAAGTATTTCAGTTCCCGTACTGGTGTCTGTTCAGTTACATATCACTATCTTCGGCAAGCATGTTGTTTCAGGTTGTTATTATTACTGCTACGGTTATTATTGCTATTGCTATTCCTAATACTGGCAGGAATTCAGGTTTCATTATGAAGTTATTTGAAATGTGGCAGATGTGGCAGACGGAGTTGCTGCAAAAACATCGCTCTGTGGAGGTCACAGGAGGACCCACATTCTCTTCTCTCAGTGGAGGCGGGTGTTGAAGATACATGGGGTAGCAAGGATGCAAGAGTTACTGAGGGTGATGTGACAGCTGGAGGCTGTTTAGGACACAGTGGTCACAATGACTGAGCTATCTGTTCTTATAGAAGTAAGGAGGGCAGGCAGACGAACCCCCACCTTGGATGACACACCAGGGTTAGAGGGACAGAGTGCTAATAAGGGCCTTAAGCTTGTTTCCCTGAGGCATGCTAGGGACACTGTAGTACAGTCAAATCTTACAAAGACAAGCCAGGAGCTCTTGAAGTGGTAAGGGACAGTAGGGAAGCACTTGTGAAACACCTCAAGGGAATTAAAGGGTTTTCCTCTGTAGACGTGACATGGCCAACAGCCCATCTGAAATGCCTCTACCTGAATGCATGCAGCATGGGCAACAAACAGGAAGAGTTGGAAGCTACCATGCTTTTGGGAAGCTATGACATAGTGGCCATTACTGAAACTTGGTGGGACAAATCCTATGACTAGATTGTGGCTATTGATGGCTACAAGCTGTTCTGAAGGGATGGGCGAGGAAGGAGGGGTGGAGGTGTGAAGAAATGTTGCCATCCATGTTAAGAAATGGATAGAATGTGAAGAGGTGTCCCTAAAGATTAGCCAAAAGCAAGTTGAAAACTTAAGGGTAGGAGTTAGAGACTGAGGCAATAAGGGCAACCTTGTGATTGGTGTCTGTTATAGGCTGCCTGATTGAGGGGAGTCTACTGACAAAGCCTTCTTACTCCAGCTACAGGAGACATTGCACTCACAGACTCTCATTCTCCTGGGGGATTTCAGCCACCCTGTCAGCTGATGGAGAAGTAACACAGTAAGCTGTAGGATGTCCAGAAGACTCCTGGAGTGCCTTCATGATAACTTCTTAAGCCAGGAAATAGACAACCCTACCCAAGAGGATGCAATACTGGACCTGATGGTCACCAATGCAAGCAAGTTCATCAGCAATGTCAAAATTTGAGACAGCCTGGGCTGTAGAGATCATGCATTGGTGAAGTTCACAGTCCTGAGGGATATGAGTCAGACGAGGAGCACAGTCAGAACCCTGGATGTCAGGAAAGTGAAACTGCAGCTCTTCAAGAAGTTAGTCAATAGAACCACCTGGAAAACTGCTCTCAGGCACAAGGGAATGGAACAGAGCTGGCAGATCTTTAAGGAGGTTTTCCATAGAGCACAAGAGCTCTCAATGCTCAAGAGTAAGACATAAGCAAGGAAGGGCAGAGGCTGGTATGGCTGAGTTGAGAGCTACTGGTCAAACTAAAAGGCAAGGAGGAACTGCACAGGCAGTGGAAACAGGGACAGATATCTTGGGAAGAGTATAAGCATGCTGCCTGGTTGTATAGGTCAGGAAGTCCAAGGCGCAGCTGGAGCTAAACTTGGCAAGGGATGCAAAGAATAACAAGAAAATCTTCTACAGGTATGTCGACCAGAAAAGGAAAGTTAAAGAAAATGTGTGTTTCCCCACTCACCTTCCAAATGACCAAGAATAGCAAGCTAGTAACAACAAATGAGAAGAAGGTGAGGTTCTGAATAACCATTTTGCCTCAGTCTTCGGTGGCAACCTCTCTTCTCACAGCTCCTGAATTGGAGGACCAAAAGATGGGGATCTCGGGGACAAAGTCCCTCACACTGTAAGTGAAGAAAAGGTTCATGACCACCTGAGGAACCTGAACATACACGAGTCTGTGGAACCTGATGAGATACATCCCAGAGTCCTGAGGGAATTGGCTGATATAATTGCCAAGCTACCCTTCATGATATCTCAAAAGTCCTGGCAGTGAAGTGAAGTCCCTGGTGACTGGAAGAAGGGAAACATCGCACCCATTTCAAAAGGAGTAGAAAGGAGGACCCTGGGAACTACCAACCTATCAGCCTAACTTATGTGTCTTGGAAGTTCATGGAACAGATCCTAGTTTGGGGTAAAACAGAACTGG
>NW_008622112.1:0-331 GCF_000691845.1 Merops nubicus
TTTGGCATATGGCCTCTTTCCAGGCTTGCCCTAGGACTCGCTGTCCAGCACTGATCTCATACCCCAAGTATGTGACCTGTTGTAGTATCACCTGTGCCGCCTTCTTAGAAACACGATATCCCTGCAGTCCCAAAAAATTCAAAAGACTTACAGTCCAAGTGACACAGGAGTCTTCGGTTCTGGTTGCAATAAGAAGATTATCTACGTATTGTAGTATTTTTCCCTCTCTTGATGGTGATTCCCATGACTCCAAGTGTTTTGCTAACTGGTTTCCAAAAATCGTGGGGCTGTTTTAAACCCCTGCGGCAACACCGTCCATGTGAGCTGGGGC
>NW_008622112.1:491-1010 GCF_000691845.1 Merops nubicus
CAAGAGGGCATCTTTTAAGTCTAGAATTGTGAACCAAGCTACGTCGGGTGTCAGGGTGGTTAGCAAGGTATAGGGGTTAGTTACCACAGGATATAGATCTTTTGTTAGCCAAGGATAGGCTCATAATCTGTATGTATTGGTGATCATTTACCTCCAGAGTAACTTCCCCTTGCTTGAATTTGATTGTTGACTCCAATTGCTCTAATAAATCCCTTCCAAGAAGGGCCCTTGGGGAGTTTGGCATATATAGAAATTTATGGATCCCTGACTGTTTTCCTAGTTTGTACTTTAGAGGTTTGCAAAATGAGTCTTTTCTGTTTGATTAGTCGCACCCTTTACCAAGACATAATTATTTTCCAAAGGCATTACATTTTGTGGTCTGTGCTGACCATGTGGAGGGTAATCCCCCTCCTTCTCGCCCCCCTTCTTTCTCTCCGCGGGGCCTTCAGAGCCTGCTGCACACACACACAGAGACAGAAACACACACAGGGGCTGCTGCTGCACGCGCCTCCACCACCC
>NW_008622112.1:1039-2952 GCF_000691845.1 Merops nubicus
GTCCCTGGCCGCAGCCGCGCGCAGAGAACGCCAGTCGGATTTGGGCGCTAGGACTGTGCGCCGCTTATTGCGTGCCGGGACAGTGCCTCGCGGCCGCGCTAAAACCACACACTGTGCGCCAGGACCGCTCTCCGCAGCCGCTCTGAAACCGTGCTAGAGCCATGCTGCCGCTGACGGAGCTGCCACCCCGTCACTGGTGCTGCCCCAATAAACACATTTCCCCATTTGTCCAAGGGGCTTTTCACAGCTATTCCCTAGCTGGGGTCTGAAAATTTATCACTTGAATACAGTCATGAATTTCCTCCAGGTCCTCTCCCTCAGGACAAGTTGTACAGGAGGCTGGATTAAATCCCTCCCCACTTCTCAATTTTAAACCTTCTTGTTCCATTAAACAAGTTTCACATTGTAATAACTTAGCACTGTGTATTCATTTAGAAGCTCTTTCAGTTAACAAGGCCATAATTTGATGCAGAACCTTAACTAAAAGCAATTCCCCCTGTTGTCAGTTTCCTGCCCTCCGTTAGCATTAAAGTCGTGGCTGCACAGTTTTGCAAACAGTGAGGCCATCCTCTGGCTACCAGATCTCATATTTTGGAGAAATAAGCCACTGGTCTTCAGCTTCCTCCATTTTCTTGCATTAAAATCCTTTTAGTGCAGCCCTGTTTATCATCCACATATAAGTTCAAATTCTTTTTCCCGGTCTTAAAGGGTTAGGGCGGGTGCTTTAGTTAATTTGCTTTTTAACACTTCAAAGTTCTGCTTCCCTTCTGCCATCTATACCACAACATCTCAGCTATCTTGTGCAAGATAGTCATACAGGCGTCTGGCTAAAACAGAAAAATCCTCGATCCAGGGCCTGTAATATCCTATTAGTCCTAAAAAAATTGTCGCAGCTCTTTCTTGGTATTCCTAAGATCCTCTGAATCCCCTTTGAATCAACATATCACAAACCTTTCACCAACTTACAGCTCTTCCTATAATTTTTAATTCTTCCTGAATCAACATACCACAAACCCTTCACCAATTTACAGTCCTTCCTATAATTCTTTCTGAATCAACGTACTACAAACCCTTACTCAAAATATATTCCAAATCTTTAACTTTCTTTGTTCACTAATCCAAAGTTCTTCCTAGCCTCATAATTATTTCTGAGTTCCTGATCATTCAGGGTATAAACTGGCCACCAATTATGGCATTATTTAGTCACATTCTCCCTTATTGTGACCTCACCCAGGGGTCTGGGAACCTTTATCCAGTGCTTTAAAACACACTTTAGGTGATTTTTGATTTTTACAGGATGCCTTCTCTACATGATCCTATAACCATATTAAATGCAAAACCAATTATCTAATCCAAATACACAAAACCAGATCTGTAGTTCCGATAACCAAGTCAAAATTCCGAGAGGAAGTGAGGTAATTGTTAATCAAATACACAAACCCAGATACCGAATTACGACCTCAAAGACAAAGCCGCAAGCAAAGCCGATGCTAAACTGTTTCCAGGCAGGGGAGTCCAACCCCTTCAGGTCTCTTTACAGTTTAACCTTGCGTTTCTTTTGCTGCATCTTAGGTTCAAAATCTACTTGATTAAAATGCTCCCGTTCACACTGGGGGCATATATTTCATCGCCTGGCAGAAGAATAATGCCAGTGTCCTGCACAAATCTTACACTGTAACGTTACCCACGCGAGATGCCACTCTCTTGATGGACTAGAAACTCTAAGGCATCCACAAAATTAGCGATTCCATTTATCCTTTCTAAGATGTTCAAATCTTTTGGTGCAGGTTGTTCTCTAAATCATTGATTAAAACATACACCGATCACAGTGTTTAAACACAACGCTCCTCCGCTCATACTCGCACCGCACTCCACCGTATCTCAGTCAATCGCTTCGTACTCAAAGGTACCTG
>NW_008622113.1:0-17617 GCF_000691845.1 Merops nubicus
AGCCTGCCACGCCGCGGCGGAGCGGCCTCTGCTGCAGCTGGGGAGGGATGCTGCACGGTCGCCGCCAGCCTTGCGCAGCAGCTCTCTCCAAGTGATGTAATTCCCTCTGCTGTGATAGGGCCCGCCTGGCCAGCGCAGGCCCTTCGCTAGCCAAAGCCGGCGGAGGTCCATCGTTAGTCAAGGCCAGGGGATTAGCATAGTGCAAGCACGGTGCTTTTGTAACTGGACTGCAGGCGACCGGGCCAGACTGGGCACGGTGTTCTTCTGCAGCTTGCCGAAGAACAAAATCTCCAGGATTTTGGGCAATTTGTGTTCCTGGGGAAGCGGAGCCAGCCATTCATGCCCACAAAGTTACAAAGGCTTTATGTAAAAACAAGTTGGTGGAAACAGGGAAGCGGAGTGAATACACTAGGTGGGGGCAGAGGGAGGAGGTAGGGGAGAGCTGCCTAGAAAAGAAGCCCCCTTTAAATGTCTCTTCTGCCTCGGCAGACATGCAGGGAAGGTGGATGGGACTGCAGATATGGTAGAGCTTACACATAAAAAGTGACCATGTTGGCTGAGATCCCTCACACCAAAAGAGATGACCAGAGTGGGTCCCAGCTGCTGGCAGTGGGAGGTTGGCACAGACCCAGTAGCGTGCATAGGCAGCCTGTGCCTTGCTTTCACCGTGCTTGAACAGCCAGGCAGAGGTGTGGCAGCTGGAGGCTCAGGGTTGCCCACAAATTAAACTGACTGATTCAGAAAAGAAGATAATCCCCTTGCAAGCACCCAGGAGCAGTGGCTCTCTTAGGAAATCCCCTACCCACGGCTTGCTGCACACTGGAAGAGCCTGTCAGAGAGCTACTGCTCACTGCTGCTTTTGCATAGTTCCCTAAATTCCAGGGTTTTTGGACAATCAGAGGCTGCCTTAAGTGAACCTTCAGTCTGCCACAGGACAGCCTTGCCCACAGCCTTGCCCACACTAGGCAAATTTGTCTTGTTGAGTCTCTCTGCTAGGCAAGTCGCAGTGCCTGGAGTCAAGCAAGTGGTGATGTGATGCCAAATGTGTCATGGCTTAATTCGTCATGGCTTGAAAACAGAGTGGCAAAAGCTGACATGTTAAGAATGTAAATCTTGTCTATTAGGATAGCAATGACCAAACCGGCACGTAAATATCCAGGTCACTGTATGTATGAGTGCGTGTGAGTTTTTTACAGTCGCACACATTCTAACCCTGTCCCTGACGGAAAGCTTTAGGACGCAATGCTCTGGTCGCGTGTCTTCCTTCCCCACAGATTTTAACTATTTTGCCGTTGTAAACAGTGTCTGGGAGCAGCACTCGCACAGTCCCAGCCGCGCTGAAGTAAATCCTGCAGGGAGCCCCACACTTTTCCTCTGGCTGCAGCAAGGATGGCACCTTGCCGCAGCAGCTCACAGGCCTACAGTGAGCTCAGAACAGGACAAAGTCCAAAACTAACACACAGCATGTGCGAGGGGGGTTGCGTGTGAGGGATTATCCCCTACAAGTTGCTGCATGGGCCACAGATGGTCAGTGAGATAGCTCGGTCCCAGGAGTCAGCCTGGAAAGCAAAAAAGGTAGAGCGAAGCAGCTGCTAGCATGAGCAGGAACAGGAGGGAATACAAGGGAGTATCTGGGCTCCTTATCCTGGTGTAAAAGCACAAATGAATCTTACTACATTTAATGCCCTTTTCTTCTTTAAAGCCCCACCCTCTGGAGTGATATGGCTGTGAGAATCTCAAGTTTTGGTTTAGCACTTATGTTTGGAAAAGTCTTAAACCCAAAATTCAAAAAGAAAGATCCAAAACCAGTCTGAAAATTTCTATTTTTCCATGGCTATGATTTAGATTACTTTAGGAAGGAAGAGGCTAACAGCTGATTTTTTTAAGTGTACGTATACACAATGATACCAAGAATCACTTTAAAAGCTCCCAAAGAGCCTTCAGCTGAAAGAGCAAACTTCTGGAGCAGGGACAGCCCACAGCTGCTTTGACACTTGCAGTGTCTGCAAAGACTTTACAGCCTTTCTGAACCCACTTGTACTTAATGTTACATATTTAAAATACTGAGTTTTCAAATAATTTTTTAAAAACTCTAAAAATGTCCTTCAAACAGAAAGATCTCTTCAGGTAAAAAATACATCTCCAGACTTTGAGCAAGCAACAACGGCTTACAAACACCACACAACTACTCACAGGTCTCAGAAACTGGATCTTTGCAGCAGCTCCTGAAGGAACTAGGCCCATCCACAGAAAAGGATGTCCTTTGCTGCATTTCAGTGTTCAGGACCAATCGTCCAGGCTAAGAGAAGGCTTCCTAGGCAGTCCTCAAAGCACCCCAGGAGCGGGATATTGAGTTACACACGCAGCTAAAACAAAAATAGGGCACAGGGGGACATGTGCAGCTCCCAGGCTCTGAGTACGGGCTGCTGAAGGCGCAGCTGGACATTGCATGGTAACTTTTAAGCAAGTTTGTACAGTACATGAGATTCCCTTCCTCAGGAAGCTGGACAGTTAAATAAACAATGCGGGGATCTAGAGCAGAAGGCACTTGTTAAAGCAGTGACCTGCAAACCGGAAAAATGCTTGCTGTACCTTGTGTCACGCTTTCAGTGTGATACCAAGCCAGAACTGCACCTATCCACACAATTTTAGCTAAACGCTTTCTCCACATTCACTATGAATCATATTCCTCTACAGCAGCAGGATAACATGCATCTTTCCTTCAGAAGGCTTCAGAGATGAATCGAGGCTGCAGGGCCATGAAGGGCGTGTGTTGGCGTGTTGCCTGTCTCAGCGGGGGGTGGGGCTGAAGCCAAGGAGAGGAGCAGAGCCCACCACGACAAGCAACTAGGCAGCTCTGCCCAGCACACCCTCCTACAGCAAGCCAAGTCAGCTGTGGGAGCCCCTCCTGCTGTGCCCACTGACCTGGATCCATGGCTTTCCCTCTGCCCAGCGGAAGGAGAGGACCCGACTGCCCCCCGTGGAGCGTTTCTGAGCCCTGCCAGCGTCAGCGCAGCTCAGCCTGTGCCACGTGTGCTCGGAGCATCTGAAGCACCCGGCCACCACGGATGGGCTGCCAGCATCATCAGGCCCCCAAATATTTGTGTGCTCACGTCAGCGCAGCTCTTGGCTTCAGCCAACGGCCCACAGACAGGGAGGTAATTACTGCCTTAGGTCTGGCATTTCCTAACTTTTGAGTGCTTCATTCTGCACCTTTAAAAATCAATAAACAAACAGTTCACGTTTTAATGATTATTTGTACAAAATCCTTGGCCTTCAAACAACTCTGTTGTTTACAAAGTCAAAGATGTGGTAATCTCCTCCCTGCAGCTGTAGGTTATGACAACTTGAACTATCCAGCTTTCAAGTGCAGGTCACAAGGCACCCAATTTCCTCCTGCGGAGCACGGGACTTAGCATAATGCCTCCTGCCCCTTTAGTTTTCCTTTCCCAAGGACTGGAAACCCAGCCAGCCATCACACCACACCCAGCGGCCCTGGAGCATGCCCCAGCTTTGACCAGTGGGACTCAGAAATTCAAAGAGAGACACAGCAAGACAGCTTCCCTCACGCAGCCAAGATGCAGAGCGCAGAGCAATCTGTCCCGCACCAGCTTTAATCTCCCCATATAAACAAACAGTCAGGTGTGCTCTTCTGAAAGCACTGTAAGAGCTTGCTGCTCCTCAGAGCATCCAAGCAGTAATTCAGAGCCACCTGGTTTACTCAGTGCTGGGGTGCAGGAGGAGCACACGGCATGGCCAGTCAGCGTGCTGGTGCCAGAGTGGTAATCACTTATCAGAGTGCACAAACTCAACCAGAAAAGTAGCTTTGAATACAGCACCTCTGGAGACTTAAATTTAAACAGTTAACCTTCTTTTCGCATTGTTGCCAACCAACAACACCAAACATCAGGCCTATCTTCAAGAAAACTGATTAATTACACACGGCTGTTTAAAAACTCCTGTGGGTCTTCACTGTGTCAGAAAAGGCAGTAGGACACGAGAAACAACAACAGAAAAAGCTGGCAGAGTCAACTACACATGGGGGGATTAAGTGTGAGGGGGAGCCACAGGTCAGAGCTTTCTGGATTCCAGCTCTGCATGTGTCCCTGGTAAATACGACAGCACGTACTCTTAAATACAGATCTGGTGTACCCATCTTCACAGGCTGTGTCCACCATAATTAAGCAATAAGAATGTGAAAATAAGGCAGTCCTTCAACCCTCAGAAAGTGCAGTTCTGCACCTTTTCAGGAAGCAAAAGCTGCAGACCAGGGAGCCCAGACCTTCAGGATTGCCTAGAGACGGAAAGAGCAAAATATGGAAACATGACAAAGGGTGGTGCATCAAAATGGAAAGTGATGCAACTGAAGCACTGGGCAGGTCTACGATCAGCAGTCTGGACTAGCAGGGGAAGGATGCAATGTGTGAGTGACTGTAGTCTAAGGGCAGGTTTTAGAGTGGTGACACATCTGTGCCATGCAAGAAGGATCCAGCAGAGCTGGACATGCACGACTTGAAGTGACAGAGAAAACAAGTGAGTCAGAAGAGAAAAGGACAACCCAGTTAGTTATTCATACTCAATTTACAGAAAGTTACTGGGGTATTTTTCTTAGGGCTGTTTAAATGAGAATTGTGGAACCACAAAACAGCTTTGCTTGTACAAAAAATAAAAAAAAAAAAAAATCAGCCATTGTGTGCTTCCTTTGGTCCTGAAACAAGATAAAGAATTTCTACAGCAAAAGCAATAATTTCCATGATTGAGGTTAAAGAAGGGGGATGTTGTATGGGTGAAAGTATGCATTTAGTTTAGTTTTCTTTCATCTGTCAGCTCTGGCACTGTTTGACCCTTTGCAGAGGTGATTCAGCATACATTGCCAGGAGAAAGTGAACCTTTTTTTTTTTTTTTAATAATTGGGTTTTTGGTGTTATTTTGGGGGGTTTTGTTACTTGGGTTTTGCTGGCTTGAGTTTACTAAGAAAATCAATGAGCATAAGAAACAGCATGAGACAATCTGCAGCAGTGTGTGGCTGGGACCATCTCTTTTGGCAGCAGCAGCAAGCTGTTACATGAGCTCAGTTGCCTCATGACACCTCACTGTACACAAAACAGCAAGTGACAGGCTTTCCAAAAAGCTATTTGTTTCACCACGAATTCAAAAACAAGCCTCTTCTAGCAGCTGTTGGGGAAGACCAGATTTGCATAGCAACCCTGGGACTATTTGTGCTGAGCTTTTCTGTGAGGGATGAGATTAAACCCTCTGTGACTCAGGAAGGGTGAAAGCTGTCTCCTCCTAGAAGCATCAGAGAAAAGATTGTTCTGGAGTCTTAAGAAGCTATTTTCTTCCAAACAACTGTCTTGGATTTAAATTCCCACATAACGGAAATTATGGGGTCCTCGGCTTTTGTGTTTACTAAAGCAATTATTTTGTAGCGTTCCCCTCTTCTTCCCTGAAGGAAGCACTTTTTAGAACTAAGACATGTTGTCGAGACTTTTCTTTTGTTTTTGGTATTTCAATGTATTAACTGCAAAGTCCTAAAAATCAGTATTGTGCAGCGTGCCTGAGCCTGAAGATAGGGCTGCTGAATGGAGAACACTGTTTTCATGGCCAGTTCCAGAGCAGGGTATGTTTCCATACACAGGCACCCTTTATGTCAATGAGGCTGAGAAGATGTCTTGTCCAAGGCAGCCAAATTCAATTTTTAAAAAACATTTTCTTTTGCTGGAAGGCAAAGGCTGGGGTTTTACCAAGGAAGGTGGCTAGGCAGCACAGAGGCGTGTGGTGCAACCTCCCCACTCCCCCAGCACTGAGGAGCAGCCCCACAAGCAGGGGTCTGCAGGGAGACCTGTGGCCCCGAGCCCTCCCCCGATGCTTCCGGGGCAGATAGATGGGCGACAGAGGACAGAGGAGAGGAGACAGACAAGAGGCATTACATAATAAAGACAAGAGCACATCAGTACATCAGAGATCACAAATATCCAAAATAAAACCAAACGGACATCAGCAAAGGACAGAAATGAGGAGGAATTGTTTTTAATGTGGCAGCTTTATTAACATTTGAATATCATCAAAGAAACCACCTCTTCTACAGGCATCTATATTTTTTTTTCCTCCTCTGACCTATGAAAGTGATAAAAAGTTTCAACTTAGAAGGTAAAAAGCAGCACAGCAGCTTATTAACAAAGTCTAGGCAAACGAAGTGTTTGCTACAGTGGTTCCCAGTTATTCTTCCTTCTTTGTGAATTGCCTTGTCCAATGCAAGTATTTTAGTACCCAATTAAAAAATTTATACCTTCAACAGCATCCAGCAGGGCTTCAGTATTATGGTTGTGGCCAAAGATAAAGGATGAACTGGGAAGAAGTAATTAAGCCATTCAGCAGCTTACATGTTACAGTCTCAGTTTCTGAGGCCACCCAAGGCATGGGTGAACTGCTCTGGGTTAGGTAAATTGAAGTCCAGCTTTACTGCCCATGGTGACAAGCAACTCTTGATCAAGTTTAAACACCAGCACTTCTCTTGGCCCTGTCCCCATCACCTGTTTGCTTGAAATATTTTATGCTTTAACTAATAAAAGAGTATCTTTCTTTTAAAGGCAACTTGAGAAAATAGCAGGTTTGTTTGGATTTTTGGTGGTGTTTCTCCCTTCCCATATAACACAGAAAGACAGAGAGACTTTCAGGTGCAGCTGCTTCCCCCCAAAACATATGTCATGGCATATTCAACATATGTCAAATAAAAGGAAACCAGGATTTTGTTCACAGAGCCCTGGGTTGTACTGCTGCGCCCTCAGTCGCACCATCCTCATGCACCACCAGTTAATAAGCAGTTAAAACCTACTCATTTGAAGAAAAAAGTGTAGAAGGGGCAGCACCACTCTCATTTATCCACTGTAGTCAGGTATCTTCCTGGAGGAGAAGGATGCACTTGTCTGTGACAGCATGAAGCCAGTATGGGTAGGCACAATGTCACCCAGTTTCCAGGGACAATTCACAAACGTTGTAAGGTAACCACCATTAAATATTTGGAAACTCTCCCTTGAAGTCACTCCCATTTTACTGTTAGTGCCTAATGGAAGCTTCTGATGAACAAAGGAACAGAGGAGATTCAGAACTCCAGCAGCAGCACAGGAAAATCACAGAAAAGTATACAAATAAGCCAGTGTATCTGGCTAATTCTTTGCCACCCTTTATATTAGAGCTCAGTACTCGATCAGTCATTGTTTTCATAGTAATAACAACAGATTCACTTGGAGTCATTAGACGTGGCATGCTTTATTTAATGCAATCTCTGGAAAGGTACTAATGTCTGCTGACAGTGTTCTCACACTGTCTCCCCGAACAAGAAATGAGGTTATCAGGATTCATGCAATAATCTAATATGTATCTTGTGGTAATTTGTAAAAGTTTTTAAGATTCTTAAGTGAGGACATTTTTGTTGGTTTGGATTTTTCCCCTCCGTTCTGCAATCAGGACTCTACAAGCGGAAGACCAAACTTTACAAAATGCAGGGAGAAAGTTCACTCACTTTCCATTCTTCGCTTTCCCTTTCCCTTACCCTTTCCCTTTTCTGTTTCCCTTTTCCCTTGCCTTTCCTTAGTGGAGGTGCCTAATCAGCTTGTTTCTGTACAAAGTGCTGCCCTTCTCTGAAAAGAAGGGAGTCGTCTGTAATTAAAAGTGACATTCCAGGAAGTTGCAATTAGAAAGGATCAAGGTGCAAAGAGAACAGCCTGAGGGAATACTTTTGCAAAGAGGGCAGGAATTGTTGATAATTACAAAGAGGCAAGAGAAGCAGGTATATTAACTACATTTTTTTTTTTCTAAGCTTGTGTTGTGAAAAACTAGAAAATTCCCTGTATTTACAAGAAAAGAACAGAAACAAGATGGATCCTCAGGCATAACAATAGACAGTGCACCCGAATTTCCTGAATTACTAAATACCGAGGACAGAGCAGTTCAGGTACTACCTCAAGTATCTAAATTAAAATCTTGTCTACCTCTAGCTGTAGGAAGAGCAGCATGCAAGCCATGAAAGGGATTCCTGGAAGGTCGTCAAGGCAGAGATGGCCACGTTTCAGCATGTGCAACGGCAGAACCACTGGCTGAAATGACATTGCTGCAGGCAAGTGCTGGCACTGCCTCAGCCTGTCTCTGGCACAGAAGTTCCCTCTGTCACATCGAGGTGGCCCAGAAGAGCCAAAGAGAAAGGTAAGGGTGTAAAACAGGGAACTGCCGTCACTTTCTGGGGCCAAACCAGCAGGCTTCCTTTGGTTGCAGTCCAGTGAAGGACAGCATAGCACAGTGAGCAAGCTCTCATGGGGTCATTAGGGAACAGCTTCTGCAAAACTTCCTTGAGTGGCTTAAGAGGTTTGTTTGAAGTGGAGGGCTGTTGGTTTTTTTTTGTTTTTTTTTTTTCAGTTGCTTTGTTGTTGGAGTTTGTTTGTTTGTTTGTTTGTTTCACACATTAGTCATAAAAAGCACTCACCCATTTCTGAAGGCTTCTCTTCTTCCAAGCCAAATAAAAATTCATATTTGGCCTTGGCAACAGTCTGGGCATGAGCTGATATGTCATTATCCCACACAAGTGCTTCTGCCTGTAGAGTCAAAATAAATAAAGGTTATCTACCTTTTAGTGAAAAAAAACCCCAGCAACAGAAACATGAAATCCCTTCACATGGGCTGTCAGGATTTTCAAAGTGTGCATTTAATTGTATCACCACCAAGATAAACCAGAGGGACATGGGCCAACTCAAGAGTGCTTTTGAAGAGCTCACATCTCTGCCTTCCAACCCAAGCATTTCAGTATTAAGCAGTAATGTTAGAGCACTCAACATTATCCTCATATCTTCAGTCAGCTTACACACTGTAAGGCCAGCAGCACTGGTCAGCCATCTCAGAAATACCAGTTAGGGTTAAAAATGCCTAGGGAATAGTATCAGAAATAGCAAATTTGAGTATGGATGTCGCAAAACTGGGACCCATGAGAAAACCAAAATTGGGGCAGGCTGTTTCTCTGGGAGGAGACTGGGGCAGAGAAAGGGAGGAGCAAGGGCTACAACAAGGATGACAGGAAGTGGGGAAAAAGTTAATAAGGCATGCAAATGTGTGGCAAGTGCTGTCTGAGGGTCCTGGGTGAGCAGCCCATGCCTGACTACCACCATCTAGGTCAGGTGAAGAGCTCATTCTGTTTTTATAACCATACCATACAAGTCAAA
This sequence comes from Merops nubicus, assembly GCF_000691845.1. NCBI lineage: Eukaryota > Metazoa > Chordata > Aves > Coraciiformes > Meropidae > Merops > Merops nubicus. Next base: position 9,210 of record NW_008622113.1, read on the forward strand.
CCTGCTTCTGTGGAGGTGGGGAGAGGGCAAATGGTGGTCTCCCCAGCAAGCAGGGCAGCACCTGAGGGGATGGAGGGACAGGTGGATCAAGTGTCCTAGTGCCACCCGGGCCTGATGCCACCCACACCTTCCCACTGCTCACTACTCATAAGAAACAGTTTGACACAGTAAAGGTCCAGTTTCTCAGAGGAGAGAAAGGCTGCAGGACTAAGGTTAAAATCAGTTTTCTGAACAGGTGAGGACAAATCAAATCTCCAAGATAAAGCACACACCAGCAATAAACTGTAGTGCAAAAACTGTCTGCGTTTGGCATTGAGTTTTTTCCCAGCTGGGCAAGATGAAGCCCGTAATTCTTCTGTCTGAAGTGACAGATGAAATAATTTATTAACTCTATAAATTCTTCAGTGACCTATATATTCATACTCTGTGTTTGAGGCAGTAAATTGTTGCAGCATAGCAAGTCATTGCATGGTTCACACTGACAAAGGCCTTAGCTTGCAAACACTCTTTAAAAAGGAGAAGCCAGATGGAACATTCTGCCCCAGGACAATAATAACTTTTATGCACTTCTGCCAGATACCTTAGGGCAAGCATCAGCTACAAACAGAAATTCAAAGTACAGGAATCACATAATTCACAGGAACACATGGTCAGGGCTGTTTAAATCAGAGATGGATGGAATCACAAATCCATACACTCCTCCAAGGCCGGCTCTCCAACTACTACATTTTCTTCCACGAGCATACTGACAAATAAATATTTTGCCCCATGCCCTAGAACGGTTTTCTACAGGTTTTCCTGGCCTTCTACTCCCACCTCTTATCCCAACTTTCTGTGCTGTGCCAGTTGTGCAGGATTTAGTCTAATAAACCTCTGCAGTAAGCAGGCAGTAGATCTTATCCAGGAGTCTTGGATATATTTATTTACCACTCACTGGTCCAACTATTCATCACTAGGGCTCCAACGGGTACTTAGATGGACTGCTAACACTAGCCTACCAAATACTTCGGGAAAAAGTGTGATGGAAGAGATGAAGGGCTTTTTAACACAAAGATGACTATTATGAGCATGATGAAACAAGCTTGTAAGAAGCCTCCATGTCTCTCCTGCTTTTACAGGGCTGCATTCATTCACAGGAAGGGGAGCAGGAAGGGCTAGAAAAGGAACAGCTGGGCCCAGAGCACACAGGAGGAGGCTCTCTGTCTGCAACAGCCTGGACATGAGTAGCTTACAGGGCCAGACAAAAATTCAGCCTACCCCGATGGATACAAAGGGATGCAATAGCTAAACAATTAGCTAGTGCAAATCCCATGAACAGATGAATGAAATGGAAAATAAAATGGACGCAGCAGTCCAGTTCCTGACCTGTTAGGAATTTTTGTTCTGCACACCTCTGAGACACAGTACATTCATCCTTCAGCCCTGCTCCTCAAGGCCTCACAAACATCTACTGCACTGAGCTTCCCCTCCAGCAAACACATTTTCCAGGGGTTTCTATTTGCCTCTACTTTACTGTAAAGCAAAAAAGAGTCTGGATCACAGCATCATCCAGAAACAGGCAGAAATTAATGGTTAAATTAATGTTTTCAGTATACAGGACACACTTTTCAGAACCAGATGCCTAAGCAGAGACTGCAAGACATTTTTCTTGGCCTCTGAAAGGGACAGCTTGATTTTCAGAAGTGCTTAGCACTGCTGATGAGAATTACAGATACTGGCTTGTGCATGGGAACAGCTGAACCTAACATCTTATTTACATTGTCAGAGCTCTATAAAGATGTGTAAAGCAGTTCAGAGCCTCCAGATCCAGACTTAAGGATAAGTTTTATAATATTTCATCCAAACAAGGGATGGTAAAAAGAGAAAATAAGAGAGAGAATAAGGATGCTAAGAGATCAGAGCTGGCTTTTAAGACTATTGTTTTACTAGTGTCCTTCCTTAGACACAGGCAAAAAAAAAAAAAAAAGAAACACCAGAAACCAACCAACCGAGAAAAAAAAAAAAATCCAGAAAATGGAGAGAGAACACGTGCTTTCTTTTTCTTCTCTCAATCTGCCACTCGTCAAACCTTGCAGAAGGATGAAACCAGGAGCCCAGAGAAGACAAACAGTGATGGTTCCTTCCAAGCTGCATTAGCAAGGATTAAGTGAAAGCAAGATTGGAAGGGATAAAACTCCTGCTTAAGCTTTCTCCCTCAGCTCAAGAGCAAAGAAATCTGCATCCGGGTCAGATCCTTTAATAATTGCTTCCCTCAGAGGGCTTTAACCACCACCTTTCATGCATCTGGTGTTTGTCACGGCCAGAGAGGGTGACTCGCACAGAGCATCAACTCCCTTAAATCAGCCCAGCTGTACATATATTTCTCATGAGCCACTGACCGTTTCCCAGTCCAGTTATGCCCTGGGCAGAGTGGCAGCGAGCTCCTGCCCATTTGTTCACCACTCCTGCAGCGCTTTCTGCCTGTTTGAACACATTTGATCAAACCTACTTCTCTGGGTCACAGTTCTTGGTTGAGAGCTATGGAGGCTGCATTTGCCTCTCAGATGAATTTTGTGTAGCGTTTGTGAGGCCTCGTTAGCTTGGACTTGGTAGTCCTCATCCCTCAGACCTCCTGACAACACACTGGACCAGGTTCTGTGGGCCTTGCACAAGGCATTGGCATGTGTCGACACAGGTGCCACCTCACCAGGCTTTTGTCCCTTGCTGAGGGAACAGAGATTGTTTAGGAAGTGCCCATGGTGCTCATGGTCATTTCAGGCTAGCAGAGGAAGTGAAGCTACTCAATCTATGTCTCAGCACTAACGGAACAGCGGTAGGATGCTAAGACATAAGGGATCCTGCTCCTCCAGCAGGAACTGCCAAGAATGGTTAGACACTGCAACGGGCTGCCCAGGGAGGTGGTGCATGCGGTCATCATCCCTGGAGGTGTCCAAAAAACGAGTAGATGTAGCACTTGAAGCTATGGCTTACTGGGTAGAGAGATGTTGGGAGGAAGGTTGGATTTGATGATCCTAGAGGTCCTCTCCAACAGTAGTGATTCTATGACTCTGTGATTCTACGCACACTGACTCTGCACCACTCTGCTGTCTGAATGTGCCACCTGGAGCAGAGGGGTCAGTAGCTGCAAGGAGAAGCTGTTGCCAAAAGTCACCCCTTTAGGCAGGCTCTTGATGAGAGCTAGCTGCTGCCTTTCCTCAAGCATAATGTGTCTCTCTGAATGAATTTGATTTCAACTCCATTCACGAGCTCCCTTCAAACTGCCCCCCAAAAATCCCACCGGTCTTTAGATAGGCACGGTGAGTCATCCAAACCTGAAGAAAATGCTTCTCCTTTCTTTACGGAAGGAAAGCACTGAAACATCCTCTTTTGAATTTAACTGAGGTTCTGACTGGGGCCTTTTTTGGGACAGACTTTTCTTCTTGGAGCATTTTGCATTTTTTTTAGATATCTACATCCAAGAAAGCATTAATTGAGGAATGTTAAATCTTGTTCTCTCACCACCATTTGCAGCTGAGCTGACAGGAGAGCTGGGATTCATTTTTGTGGGTCTCAGTGGAAGGAGATGACATTGTCCACGGCTGCTGGGACAAGGAACGGGTGGGTCAGCCTGAGCACAAAGAGCCCATGTGAACCCATGCCTCCTGAAGCATCCAGATTAAGGTCATGTGGTTTTTTTTCGAAATCGTCTAATAAGGAGGAAGTGTTCGGGAGGAGAAGATAATAAACCGGCAAATGTCAGTCTGGAGTTTGTCAGACCCCCTCAGAGGACAGATGCTGTTAGACAAAATGACTCCTCGCAGGAGATCTGGGAAAATGATGCTTGGGAAAAAGCAGAACGGGACGGGTGCCCAGGCTTAAGCCTTCGCAGGGTGCAAGATTCAGCTGAAATGCTGGACAAGAGGATAGCTGCCTCTCTGAAGAAAAACATCAGCAGGCAGGGGTATAGGGACCTTAAGGACAGAGAGCTCAAAGCATCCTCAGGATCCCTGCAAGTTTTCTTAATAAATCCCAGCCACTCTACCCCTAAAAAGAAATATTACTCTAGTTCTTCTAAGCTTACTGAAAAACCTGGAGGGAACAGGGTAGGTGGGGCAGGCGTCTCCACAGCGAAGCCATACCATGAGGCAGCATCAGGGGAGTCCCAGTTTTGCACACTTTTGCACGTGCACAGCTGCTTTTCCCAGAGCTGACCACCTTTCCCCTTGGTGCCACAGCCAATGAGTGCCAGCTCCCTGGTACCAGTGGCACAGAGGCTTCTGGAGGTTTCACAGGGGCTAGTGGGGCAACGCTGCCACAGCAAAGCAGTCAACACTACAGCAAGGAAGCAGGAAAAAGCCTCTGCAGGATGTCTGTAAAGTTCAGCCAAGTATGGAGGACTTCACAGCCATGCTGGACCATTTCTGATCCCAGACTGTGCTTGTTCCATTCTCACTGCTTCACCAACATCTCTAGCAGCAAAAAAGCCAAATGCTTCTCAGAGGCCTATCATATCATATACCCTGATACAGTGAGTTTATGCTGTCAGGAGGAGTTTAAACATCTACCTTCATCTAGTCTTCTGCACCTCAGGAGTTTCCCCAGAGACTGACAGAAATACAGTAACTGGTAATGGAGCCAGGTTAAAAAAAAAAAAAACCAACCAAACAAAAAAACACACAAGAAAGGCAGGAACGATGTAAAGAAGGTTACCACAGATCTACAACCTTCTCCTGCAAGTTTTCAGCAGAGCAAAGGGACCATGTGAGTCAAGCTGCCACACCACAGTCAAATATTTTCAGAATCCCCCATGGAGAGCTGTCACAGACAAAAACCAACCCCAACAACCTGGCACAACTAGTGGCCAGCCCTTGTTTTTACATACTGTTATTCCCGTGTGGACATGAGCTTAGCAAGCTTCACTGCTTTTGACAGGTCATACTACTTGCTCTGAAAAGAGTACTTCTGTTGAGCTTTTCTTAAGTCACTTTCCTAGGTAACAGGATGAAATGCAGAAAGTTGGGAGTTAAACTTCCCGACTGGTGAAAGCTAGGGTACCAACAGCACAGAGAGAGCAGGGAGCGTGCTGGTGCTCACACAAACCTTGCCAGAAAGGTTTGTAGTTTTCACTTCCCTGTGACCTCATACACCATGTTTGTGTTTTCCTCACACACACACCCCCTACCACCTGCTAATATACATATTTGCAGTTCTTAAATTAAAGCACTAGTAAAATAAATTAACACCTAAAAGAACAGGAGTTTTGCATGGCTAAATCTCAGCTGGAGCTGCCAAAAGTTAATGCCAGCATAGGTTTTGGAAGAGAAGAAATCTCAGCTTGGGTTTTAATCTAATTCCTAACTGTCAGGAGTTGCAGTGAGATGTGTAGTGAGCCAGAAGGTGAGAGAGGAAGGAAAGGGCTTGTGTGAGGGCACTGCCTATAGCCATGGTCCAGCAGATAAGTCTGGATTATAGAAAGGGGTAGCCAAGGCAGCTGGGACTTTTCGGCTGAAGGAAGGAGGCATTTGAGAGACACGTGGCACAGACGCAGGCAGTCATAAGGGCTCTGAAAAAGGCCAAAAGCAATCAGTGATTCACCATCCCTTTTAATACAACAGTCAGAGGACATCAAAAGAAGATATCAGGAGTTAGCACCACAACAAACAGGAAACGGTTCCTTGCACAGTTTGTGGTCAAAACCGCAGACCCCTCTTCAGTAATGTCACAGAAACTAAAACCCTGTGGGAACTGAAAAGGAAGGTGAACAAGCTCAAGCAATAGGAACCCACAGCATACACAGAAATCACATCTGTCTCACGAGGCAGCAAGCTGAACTCTTCCCAGGCATCTGCTGACATCCACAACCACACACGTGCTCCCGGGCTGCACTGACTGCGGGTCTGGATCAGTGCAGCCAGCCAGCCTCACCTGCTCACCGGGCTTTGGCGTGGCCCTGGGCTGGGCAGACCTCAGGCTCAGTACCACCCAGCCAGCCCCACTCCTCAGTCCTCACTGGAACACACCCCACACCTTCACCCCAGGGATGCACCAAAGGGCAGCAGGCTCTGGAGGGTTCCTGTGCTGCTCCCAGTGCCCGCCGCAGGACGTGTTTACCAAGAGCAGCCGCCCAGGAGTCAGCCGGGATGGGGAGAGCAGAACTGAGAGGGCACAGATACCATCGGAGCTGCTCTCCCGGCTCACAGGCACATTTCACAGGAGTTCAGGGTCCAATGAGAGGCTCAATTCAGAAATGAAGCAGAAAGAGCTGCTGCTTAGAAAAAGGCATAGGCATGGTGACCAAAAAAGGGATGCTTTAGCAGCAGTATCAAGGAGATGCAGGTAAAATTTGTTTTCAGTCTGGTCCCCTTAAAAAAAATGTTTGGTTGAAGTTGTTAGGAGGCAGTTAGCTGTTACACTGAATTAAATGCTTTTTACTATGCAAAGGCTGACACTGTCTGAGCCGTAACTCCATGAATGTGAACAGCATAGTAATTCAAAGTCTGTATGATTACACTTTATCATTAAAGGTCACTCTGAATTACTGTATTTGCCAAGTCAGCGACTTCTGATGTCGGCTGTATGGACCTCTGGATGTCTGTGCATTATTTCTAAAGTATGAGCAAGAATCAAAGCAACTGAGAGGTAGGCTTCAGCTCACTGCATGAGCCACCACGTTCTTAGACAAAATATGTAAAGCCAGTAAAGAAGATCCAAAACTTTTAATAAAGCCACAGTGCCAGCACTTTTTGTGAGTTTTGGGAAACAGCATTGGGATGGGGCCTGATGTAAGAAAAATTGCACAAAGAAAGCATCTTTAATTCAAGAAATTCAGTGGTGCATGTACTAGACATCTTGGGGTTTCATTGTTTTGTTGTTTTGGGTTTTTTTGTTCCCTCTGTTCTGAGTACATTTAGTAAACTGACAGACTTCTTTTTTTAGCAAGTAGTGCATTTCCATCATCTTTAGGTATTTCAGATGGCAGGACAATGTTTAGACAGGCTACAGATCTGCCTCACATGGATTTCAACTCCATGGAAGCTAAATGTTTTGTATGTCTACATGGCTTATGGTGACCTCTGTACCTTTAGGCAACCAGATTCTTTCCAAAACCCAAGCCTTAAGAAATTGCAGAGCACATCCCTTCCCTAGTGCTGTACATTCTCTCTATGTCCAGCTAAATAAGCACTGGTTTTAGGGATGGAAGCAAAGAACAAGATACTGGGAGACCTCACCTTCCTTTCTCAGATCAGTATTACAAACATGGTTTAAGATAATATCCCAAAGTGATTAAAATATTCCTTGCACCTCAATTTCAGTGAACAGTAAAAACAAACAAATGAACAAACAAAAAACCCTGCACTGAAAACCCAAACCACTCTACACAAGAGCAAGTGGGAGAGTTTATATTTGCAAAGGTGCAAAAACCTGCATTTCCTCTGTGGCAAAGGCACAGAGGTACAAGACATCAACAGAGCATGTAAAATGGGGTACGCATCTCTCTCTACCTTAGACATACCTCACTGACCCCGCATGATTATTCTGCATCATGTATTTAAATTAATTTTACAGATTTCACCTAAATTGTTCTTTTTGAGCCTTAACTACATATAACAGAATTTTTTCTGTCATATGTAATAAGAAATTTGACTGAAGGTTGATCTGAGCCATCTGGTCCCTGGCACAACTGAGGCAGAAGCTAGAAGTCACATCAACAAATCTCGTGTGAGCCTCCTGCTGTGCAGGTGCTGGGGGACTGAAAAGATGTTTTTCCAAGAGCAGACAAGAAAGTGAGAGTTCAGGAGTGCCAGCACCAGCACCCTCGGGCAGCTGTGGCCCCAGTCGGGAGCCACCGGGCAGTTTCAGCCATGGCAGGAAGGCATGACACATCCCCTACCAGCAGCAACGCATAGGCCGGCGGGCACCAGTCTCCCACTGGTGAAGAAGTTAATACTTCTTCTTTTTAACTCATTAGGCCACAGCAAGTCTACGGATGAGAAAGCTGATGAAAACCAGAACTTGCTGGTACTAGAATTTGTTTTATTTTGAGAAAAGGGCTTTCCTACCAAGGGTTCTTCCTTTAACATTGAAATGCAGCCATACCTCAGGCTTAAGTGCATCTTGCCATCACACTTGGCATTCGTTCATCCTGAGAAATGTGGTTATTCCCCAATGACACTTCCTGTTTGAAAAATGTTGTAAAAAATAATGAGTACACTTTGGAGATAAGCCACATCTTCCACTGTGCCATTTCAGGCTAAGAAGAGAAAGCAAGCCCCATTCATTGCTTCTGCAAAAGGGAGGCTTGCGCTGTGTAAACTGTGCCATTTGAGTTCTTGTCTTCCTGCTCCCAAACTACTGTGTCACAGACTCAAGACAATGCCCTCTTGTTCTGTCCTTTCACCGGGTGTCCAAAAACATTGCTGTGGCTGGCA
>NW_008622113.1:17627-21356 GCF_000691845.1 Merops nubicus
CATGACAGGGACCCATGTGCTCCTGCCCCAGCAGTGCATTCTCAAAGCCCACTCCAGCCGTGTCTCCTTAGGCTTAGCCGAGCAGTCATGGCACTGGAAAACTTCTACACTTGGCAAAGCAAGCCACGGCAAACGCCGTGAAGTCCCCACAGCCGGAGCTGGTGGCTGGGGCTCTCTGCAGAGGTGGAAATGCAGAGCTCCCAGCCTGATCCCATACAGCAGGATCCGGTGCCCCTGCAGGTCTGTTTGCTTACAGCATCCAGGAAGCACAGTCAATTCAGGAGCAATTCAAGCTTCAAGGGCTAGATAATACCTGAGCTCCTCTGACTCCTGATTTAACCCTGTAGCATCCCAGCCTGCACGAAGAGGGCAAGCCCCCACCCCATCCTGCTTTTAAGTCCCATCCACAGCCTGCCTTGCTCATCTCTGTAATGCAGAGAATAAATGCTTGGGGCGCATTAGCATGCCAGGAGCCTGCAGTTTCCAACAGGAGCTAGCATAACAGCAAGAGGTACCAGAGCAAGGAGAGGCTGTGCTCAGAAAAAGCACCTGGAAGCCTACTGCAAAAGCATACTTCAAACAGTGCCATTCCTGAGAGGAACAGAGCACTTATGTCCAGACTGAATGTGTCAGGTAGACACTTAGAGCTGGTCTCAAATAGCTTTTTCATCCCATAGAAGCATTCAATTTCTACCCACCCTCAGCCTCACCTCAGTGCAAACTAGAAAAAAAGACTGGAAACGACCTCTCTTACCATGGGTGCCAGAGGCCAGGAATCCCTTCAGAAAGAGATCCTGATATTGAAGACACAGTTTACTCCAGACCTAAATTGGTCCATCTGTGGCCTCACTTCTTCACATGGAGAGGATTTGAAGGAGCTCTCTATCACACATACTTGCTCTCAGCTGAACTTTCAAAGGGTAGGACCCACACAAAGCTATACAACCCACCAGGATAAGATGAACCCTCCAGGCCACAGAGTGGATGTGGGTGGAAGAAACAGACTCTGGACCCTGCTCTACCACAAGCCAGCTTTCCACCATGAATCTGCTGCAAGAAAATGTCCCTTCAAGGAGAATGGGTGGCACATGTCTGAGCCCAGGGACACCTCTCCCAACTCTTGTGGCCCAGCCCACAAACTTCACACCAACCAACTCTACCAGCTGCTGAAAAAACCTCAGAGCACATGTCACAGAGCTGATGTGGAGCAGGTCACTCTGGCTCATGGCTGACTACCCCCACCTCTGAGTTTCGACAGCAACGCACAGGTTTGCCCAGCCTCAGCTGGAGCACAGCAGATAGGCAGATGGCTCTCTGGTACCCTGGGGACCCACTTAATCTTACTCTCCAGATGCTATCCCCTCCCTCGTCTCCTTGGGCTCTACATCACGCTACCTCTAAACTGTCTTTAAACCAGCACCAAGCAGGACCCCAGGCTCTTGCTCTCTCTCTCTCTCAGGACTTTTGCAACTAAACAGAGGAACTCCAAAGAGAAATACACCAAACGCCTCAGAAAAAAAACATCCCAGCAACCAGGTCTGCCAGCCGGTCTCTCCACAGAGCAGGGGTCGTTTCAAGCAATCAGCTCTGCTTCGTGCAGGACAGCTTATCAGCCACAACCAAAGCATCTTTCCCCTGCGCCAATGGCCGCGTGGGGGGTGTGACTTGTGCCGTTTCAACTGTCAGCCCCGCCAGCTGAAGCTCCCAGCATTTGTCTCAGAGCATGCACACGGAGACAACCGCCCGTCTGCAGAGATGCTCCGTGGCACTGGTGCATGGTACTCCCTCAGACAGGAATCAAACCCAAACTTTATCTTAAATGAAAGCTGAAAAACCAAATACCAAACCTTCCTGCTAAGATGGGCAATAGAAAGGACCATTCTCACAGGGAGGCAGGAAGAGGAAATACTCTGAACAACATCCACACCTTTCAGCTATGCAGCTGGACTGTAGTGAAAAAATTCTTGCTGAAAAAAAAACCAAAACCACTAGCTTGTTCATTAGGATCTTTACTGTTCCTTTCCTTCTCAATTTGATGGCATAGAAATGGCAATAGTAAATCAGATAACCTGCTCAAGTACTAATAGCACCAGTGGACCCTCTTTCACACAGGTGAGCTGTGAAAGAATTTTCCTTATGCAAGGAATTTTCCTTATGTAAGTCCTAATTTTTCTGTTATACCGAGTTCTGAAGAAGTAGCACATAAATTTAATGTTAGTCTTTTTAACATTACCACTACCACAGAAGATTTTCTTAAACTCTTTTCTGCAGTGAACCAAGGCTGTAATTTGAAGGGCAGTATTTGCACAGACATTCCTACCTGGTTTAACTTCACCTTCTCTCCCACCGAAGACGTACCCCAAACCAACATCTCTACAGTGAAACTCTCAGCCTGCATAAATCAACACAGCTAGGTCAGATGCACAGCTAGTGTTAAACTGGTAACATCTGCTCAAACACATCAACTGGGGATAGAACTGCTGAAGAGGTATTTGGAGTAGAAAGAAGTTTCTTTCTACTAGTTAAACCAGAAAGGCTTGGATGATACTCAGCAGCCTATTACAATTGTTTCAACCCCTGTGTGTGCAACCACCCGTTTCATTAGAAATACTGCATTTGATTTTCTCTCTCGGTTTTAATGGCCCTGTGCACAGACAGAATTAAAGTGTGACCAAAGCTGCAAAAGCAGGAGTATCTGCAGCTGCCTATTACGTACCCAAATCGCTTCAGTAACACATAGATGTGCTTTGTCTGATTGTACCAACCAGCACCCTGTGGGAGCCAGGTAATTGTTGTTTATAGCACGGAAACACTGTGTCTGTATGGGAGCTCAGCATCTTTGGTGAGTTTGTGTAAAGTTCAAGCTCGTGAGAGGTCTCTGTTTATGCTCCCATTCAGAACCGCAGCTTCAGACCCTGTTAGCAAGGATGAAGGTAACAACACAATTCCATGGGAGCGTTCCTGTTGAGTTCTAAACTTCTAAAGCTTCATACCTTGGGTGAATTCATCTCAATTCCATTCCTCCCCAGAAAGCACAATCCCTCTACTCAGCCAGAGGCTCTGGCTTCACAATTTCACCTCATTTAATTCGAGAATTTGGTATGATTAAGAGAGCTCATAAGTGCAGCCACTGTGCTGATTTGTTATATGGACAAGTTACATGGAGACCGGCAAAACCAACCCTACAGGATGCACGCAGGTGGGGGGTCCCAGTGCCACCTCCCCGGGGCAGTTCATGTCTCTGGGCAATCTAGCAGTACTAAGTACAGAAGCGGGGTCTAAGCTTTTTTCCCTTTAAGAAGTGTGAAAAGAAGGTGAAGAAAAGGGGAAAAAGCAGAAAATGAAGGGGGAAAAAAGGAAAAGAAAAGAAAAGAAAAGAAAAGAAAAGAAAAGAAAAGAAAAGAAAAGAAAAGAAAAGAAAAGAAAAGAAAAGAAAAGAAAAGAAAAGAAAAGAAAAGAAAAGAAAAGAAAAGAAAAGAAAAGAAAAGAAAAGAAAAGAAAAGAAAAGAAAAGAAAAGAAAAGAAAAGAAAAGAAAAGAAAAGAAAAGAAAAGAAAAGAAAAGAAAAGAAAAGAAACAGAAATATGAGAAAAGAACGGAAAATTAAAAATACAGGGGAAAAAAAGAAAAAGGGAGGGGGAAAAAAATACTTAGAGGAGAAAGCAAGGAAAGGTTAAAAGAAAGGTAAAAGTAAATGAAAGGGGAGAAGTGCCCCCGGCTGAGCGTACCC
>NW_008622114.1:0-8615 GCF_000691845.1 Merops nubicus
TATATACAGACCTCAGTGACTCTGGACTTCCAGCAGATCCATTTATAGCAAACAATAAACTTGGTCTAATTAATTGATCTGATTTTATTATTCCTAGCTATCTGAAGACAGCTTTTATTCCTCAGCTGAGAATTCAGACAGTTCCAAAACAGCAAAGAGGTTATCAACGACCATGAATCTTCCTAGCTCTAAAACAATGCAGTAAGTTTTTATTTATTATAGTTCTGCACCATTTTGTCACTTGGCCTCCGGCATGCCCTTTTGTCCTACATGTCTAACATGGTACTAAGCCGATGCTATCTACACTCACTGGTGTTTGTGTGTAGTGCCAGGATTTGTGTTTGCTGACATGAGCTCCGTGCACCACAAGAAATGGATTCCTGCCAGGAATTAGTGTCTGTGGGGCAGCTTGTTTCTCATTAGCAACCCCCAAGCCAGAAACTATTTTAGTTTGCCATCTCATGCAGCTTTGTCACTTCAAATTATGTCCCCATTTTGAAAGTTTACAGTCATCTTTGGAAAACTCTCTTCTGAATGCATAGCTGCTGCATCTCATCAACAGATGCAAAGAAACTCAGGAATTACCAAAATATCTCAGCACATGGGACACAGGACACATGCAGAAAACCATACAGGACTGATTTGGAAGACAAAGTGAATGCTGCACTTAATGCTCCACTTCCATGCACACACCGGAACTTTTGGCATGAATAACCAGCAGTGAGGATTGTGATAAGGTGGCTTCTTTGTGCAGACATGGGTTGACCAACATGGACTTCAGAATTTCTGGATGGGAAGCTGAACTCCTTGGACTAGGATGTTGCTCCATGCCCTTGCCTCTGCATATGACTGAAAGAGCTTGTACTGGTGCAAAAGTGGGCTATTGCCACCCATTGGAGACTGGTACTTCCAGTTCACTGTCTGGATAAAGAAAGATCCTTCATGGTTTACTTTTCTTCTTACATATCTGAAAATAATTAAGATCCATTTCCCACATTATTTCATTGAGACAAGGCTCTAGTTTCTGCATTGTAGCTCTTCTGGAGTGCTATCCTTACTAAGTTGCTACTGGAGAAGCCTAGAAATAGCAGATGAAATTTCAGGATGGAAACTGATCACAATTCAGTGAACTCTAGTGGGGAGTTTTCTTAAGGATAAGAAACTCATTAGTTTAAACAATCTTCAGATTCCCTGTTCATGGCCCAGAACACATGTGCAAGGCTTCAAGGCTGGAAAGAGATGGATTTTCTGATTTCTCTTTTTATTTACTTCTATATTCAGTATGTTGGGTTTGCATGGCAAGGTTTTGGTAGCAGGGGGTGCTACAAGGGGTGGCTTCTTTGAGAAGATGCCAGGTGCTTCCCCCATGTACAACAGAGCCAATGCCAACTGGCTCCAAGATGGACCTGCAGCAGGTGAAGGCCAAGTTCATTGTTGATGGTGGTAGTGCCTCTGGGATAACATATTTAAGAAAGGGGGGAAAAAACATACAAGAAACAGCAGCCAAGAGGAGAGATGAGTGAGAATATGTGAGAGGAACAACTCTGCAGACACCAAGGTTCGTGGAAGAGGCGGAGGAGGAGATGATCCTTGCAATGGGGCAGAGATTCCCCTGCAGCCCATGGTAATGATGATGGTGAGGGAGGCTGTAACCCTGCAGCCCAGGGAGATTAATGGTGGGGTGGATGTCCGTGTACAGCCCATGGAGGATCCCATGCTGAAGCAGATGGATGCCTGAAGAAGGCTGTGATTCTGTGAAGAGCCCATGCTGGAGCAGGCTCCTGGCAGGAGTTGTGGTCCCATGGAGACAAGACGCTACACTGGAGCAGGTTTGTTGGTACGTCTTGTGATGCCATGGGGGACCCGTTCTGGAGCAGTCTGCTCCTGGAGGACTGCACCCCACAGAAGGGCCCCCATAATGGAGCAGTCTTTTCTGGAGGACTAGTCCCTGTGGGAGGGAACACATGCTGGAGCAGTTCATGAAGAACTGCCACCTGTGGGAAGGACTCACACTGGAGAAGTTCATGGTGGACTGTCTTCCATGAGAGGGACCTCATGCTGGCACTGGGAAGAGTGGGAGGAGTCCTCCCCCTGAGGAGGAAGGAGCGGTACAGACATGTGATGAACACTGTTGTGATTTAGACACAGACTGGAGCTGAACACCATGTGGCTGCTTTGTCAGTCCCCCCACTTCCCCCTGATGGGATGGGAAGGAGAATAGGGACAAAAAGGCAAAACCCCATGGGTTGACATAAGTAGAATTTAACAGAATGACATGAAAGGTGAAGAAACAACAGTAATAACGATAATAGTAAGGTACAATATATAAAGTGATATAAACTGCACCTACCAACTAGCTCTGCACCAACAGTGCTGTGCCAGAGACCCTCTCTTCTGGCCCAGCTCACCCTCCATCCTTATACAGCAGGCTTGACATCAGTATTGAATATCCCATTGGCTGGTTAAGTTGTCTAGGTCCCATCCCAACCTTTTGTGAAAATTCACCCTATCCTAGCCGAACCCCGGACAACCATAACTCCCATTCCCAATCCCCCTGCACCACTTGGCTGGAGGAGGCAGAGAAAGCTGGGAGTAAAGTTAAGTCTGGGAAGAAGGGAGGGGTGGGGTTAAGGTGTTTTAAGATCTGATTTTTACTTCTCATTATCCTACTCTGATTTGATTGGTAGTAAATTTATTTTCCTCATGTAGAGTCTGTTATGTCCAGGATCGTAATTGCTGAGTGCTCTCTTTCTGTCCTTATCTCAGCTGACCAACCTTTCATTGTATTTTCTCTCTCAGCTGTGGAGGGGGAGTGATACAGCAGCTTGGTGGCCACCTGGTGTCCAGCTACACTTAGCAATAGATCAAGCATGGAATAATTTTTCCCTTAAGTGTAAAATGGAGATAGCTTATATTTGGGAATTCCTTCCTCCTGTGAGAAGAGACTTGAAGCACACTACAGCTGTGAACACAGAAGCCTTTAATTTTCAGAGGCAATAATCAAATTTCTGGCAACAAATCCAGCTTATTAATAAGAACATTCTTTGCATGCAGCATGTGCTGTTAAGCCTTCCCAAAGTTGATAAATGATCTGGAGGAGCAGATAAATTGTGAAGTATACAGCTTGTAACAGGACATCAGATCATCTTCCTGCCAAGTTGTCCTCCTGGAACAGAAAGAGACAAGAACTTGGATGGTTTTGCCTTTGCCAGCAGGAGATGCAATGATCAGGCTCTACAGAAAGAATGAATAACCTATAAGCACTTTGTAAAAAGAAGAAAAAAAACAACAAAACCAGCAGCGGGAACAACTTCCACGCAAAGACATTTACATGGAGTTTTCTAGTGACTTATAAAAAATGGATGAAGAGAGCTTAACCCTTGTGACCCCTCAGCTTTATATGAAGTATGACAGATATGGGATGGAATACCTTGCTGATCAGTTTAGGGCCACCTGTCCTGTCCACTCCTCCCCGCAGATGTGGCCCCTTACTTACTGCACCCACAATGTGGTGCACAAGGTTTAGCAGTGACATTTGTCTCCACAGACACAAGTACCATGAAGTGCCTTTCTGCACACTAGTCCTTGATAGTAACTCTAAACATGGAGCATTATCACTTTTAAAAGCAGACAGTGTCTGCAAAAATATGCTATTAACTTCAGAAGAGCAGTTAGTTAGAAGAGACTGAGCTGAAAAACAAAATCACTGAACAGAATTAGTTCCATTCTAACTCAAACTAGAAGAGCCAGTACCAAAGGACTGCAAGTATTTTGTTTTTTTTCGCTTCCGTTTTTAAATGTATCTATGGAATAGGTCATTGAAAAATGGAAAGAAGATCTTTCTTTTCTCTTAGTTACACATTACCTCATAAACCACCTGCTATCACATCTTTACGTTTTTGTAGTGTGTGCATTAGAACGCACTGCCTCTCTGCCTTCCAGGCTGCTAGGTGGATGACCAAGGACTGCCTGTAAGGGACTGGGGAGTACGTAATTCTGAAGGGTACCAGAACTTCAATATGAAGTTAAAATCGTTAATTGTTAGTAGTCTGTTGGTGGAGTAAAAGGAAACTGGGAAATGTATGTAAGTCCTTAACATGTCTGGAGTAAGATGCTTCTCTGAAGAGGAGGAGGCATCTTGTTTTGCTTCTTGTTCTTTGCTTTTAAGAGACATCCTCAATGATCTTCTTGAAATACAGTGTGATATTCTGCGGTCCTTTTGTGAAATATTATAAATTGTGAAATGAATATTCTCAGATTCTCTCCAAGAATTTGTTTGATTACTTAAGTGGTCATGTTTTGTTTGCAATGTAATATGTGGTAAAGTAGATGCATTAACTTGCTTAAATTCTTTATAAAGTTCTAATCACGTGCTTATGTTATTTTGTTCCCATAGAATTCAGTTGTTTGAAGACAGAAGCATACAGAACAGCAGCAATTCTGATTTTGTGTTTGGAGAAAACATGGTTGAGAGAGTCTTGGTAAGATCTGTGAATGCTGGCAGACTTTTATCAAGGTTAATGTACTTGTGAGCATAATTTGTTTTCAGAGATTGATTCTTTTTAGCTCTTCCTTTTCTTTTAAAGATGTGAGTAAATATGATTCCTAGTGGCTGCTAAGGAGGAAATATCTAAATATTTGCTGTGGGAGGCGTAGGTGTCCCTATCTTCCCCATCCTAGATAAGCAGCCTAACTACTAACACATACCCTATGCACTTCTCTTTTGCCTATTTTTGACCTGAAAAAGGGTTTTTTTGGGCGGTATATTCCATGTAAAGAGGAGCAGCCACAACATGAGATAAAAGAATGTGGTCTCCACTGCTCTAATAATTTCCATCATAACTGCTAAGAGATGGGAGAAATTACTATAAAGGGGAAATTGAACACCCATCCCAGATTAAATCCATGCCCATATTAGACTATGTGCATGCTGTGAGACAGCTTAATGGATCAAGTCCCGAATGAAATGGACAAAAAGGTGGTTCCCAAGCTGAAGACTGCACCATTTAAAATGGAATTGAAATTCAGTTCCTAGTAGAAGTAGAATGAAAACAGTATGCATATCTGCCAGTGAAAAAAACTGGCAACAAGAGTTTTGGGTTATGACTTCTGACCAGGATTTAATTACAAGGTAAGAGTTGAGCCATTGAGGATTACAAGGAGCCAGAAGCATTTATTTAGACATGCCTAAGAAACTTTCTCTGCAAAACCTAAAGGTTGTGGAAATTTTTAATTCCTCTGAGGTTAAGTCTGTGGTGTTTGGTAATTTAAAACTATTTTTCTGGAGCTTAGGTGCTTAATCTGGAAGTTAGCTGGTACTTAAATGTCTAAGTCTTCCAGTGGATTTAAATCCTAGTCCAGGACCCATACAAAGAGGCCATTCTTCCTGGTGGAAGGATGGTGTACTGATCTTATGGTAGTAAAATTGTTTCCTCTAGAGACTGAAATTGTACTACCTGGGTCAGTTTTTACTGTTAAGATAATACAATTGCTAATCTTCAGCCTAGCATGCATTGAATATTTCAATGTACTGTTTGATATGAAGTAACTAGCCATTTTATTTAAATAGGAGATCTTATTTCCCCTGTTTTGTTTTGTTTTGTTTTGTTTTGTTTTTTGTTTTGTTTTGTTTTGTTTTTAGAGTCCTGAAAAGCATTCCAAGCCATGTAATGGAGCTGAGTCAAATGAAGGAGGAATAACATCCATGTACATAGAATCTTTCCATGTCAGTCCACAAACAAGTAAGCATACTCAGCAAACAAGTACAGTGAGCTTTATTATTGTATGTTTCACTGTATTGCAGAGGATGTCAGATGAGTCGTGGTCAATAATTTTTAAGTTATCCAGTCACTAATATATTTGCAGTATGTGCCAAAATCTATGTTCAGAAAGCAGACACGGTTTGGTTTATGACATTTGAAATGGACTAACTTCAGAATGAATGACATAACTTATTCAGGAAAGGATGGAGTTTTACAGATTATTATTACTTATTATAGATTTAATATTATTTATTATTTGAAAAAAATGCAGTGAACTTTGTGACTGCCTTCTGAACTGCATGTTTGAACTATTATTTTAACTTGTCTGCTGCTTGTATTTTGTGACTGCTTATATAAATTACTTTGCCATATTTGTATCCTGACTGTAGGACTGAAACTTCTACACAGACAGATTTCAGGGTGGTTTGTGACTCTGATGTTGGCTTTTCTACTAGGCAAGCCATGTAAACCTAGGCTGTAAGGGAATCCCAAGTAGGCCCCTATCTTGAGCCTTCTTGCCAAATTTTGCACCTGCCTTTACTAATGGATGTTTTGTATCTTCTTACTTTGCATGAACGTTCTTAGAAGAAAATATTAAAGCCCGTGGAAAATGTATATAGATTATGCAAATATACAAATGTTTGTAACAATGTTGTTCCTTTCAGATCTTGCCCTTTTGTGTTCCTGCAAATATTCATTGTATATGTATTTCTATTCTGAATATTGGGACATATGTCTTTCATTATTTGTTAATCTGTACAGGATGTGACAGAACAGTTTCATTTGGAAAATCAAATTCTAATTATTTAGGGTTTGTGTCTGCAAATTGCCCCTTGGGGCAAATGCAGAGAGTCCTGTTAATTCAAAAATGAGCCTCAACAGATGAGACATTTTTCAGTATTCCAGACTTTTCCTTTTTTTCTTCTGGTTTGGCCAAAAACTTATAACATTAAATAACATCTAACTCCAAAGGGATTACTGGATTCACAGGCCATTCTATGTGCTAGTTTTGTTGTCCTGAAAATATTGCCTGTACAGAAAAGATTTTCTTTTTTTTTTTCTGACAGAAACAGCTTTGTTGAAGAATACAGCACTAATTGAATCAGCAGCTGCTTGTATTTTCAAGCCAGCAGAGAAAATTCTGTTAGATAAAGTCAAAGTTGTAACTGGAGAAGAAGCAGAACACAATGTATTACAGGTGTGTATTTCATAAAGCCTTGATGGTGAGTAGTTTTGTTGATGATAAGAATATCTAGATATAATACAGGTTGCAACATTCTAAAAATACAACAGCTTGTATTTGATTTTTCACTTTTTAAAGCAATTCCTGTACTAACCGATTTTTCTGTAGGCTGATACTTTCTTTTTCATCCTATATTTGTTCATTTTATAGTTCCTTTCAGTAAGTGACTGTTTCAGCACTTCATTCAACAGTTATATTTTATAAGCATCTACACAGTATACCAGCAGTAAGTAAAGCTTCAAATTGGAAGTGATTTGAGTGATTTTTTTAATGACAGAACTTTTTTTGGAAAAAAACAATGTGTCATCAAAGTGATTAATTTTGTACTTCATCTGAAATATCAATTATCTTTCTGGGCCTGCAGGACGTATCTTGGTATTCTTCATCTTCAAAATGCTAATTTCTCAGAAAATTACAATGATGTATATGATTTAAAAAGTCTTAACGTTGAATGTTACACTATTTTATCATTGATTAAATCTTCTATCTTGTCAGAACATGGAAGTTTTACATTCTTTGGAGTAGTACCCTCCTAGTCGTGGTACTGGTATCCTGGGCTGCATAATATTTCTAATGAGTGAGGGAATAAGACTGTAGAGCACTCGCAGCAAGTTCAGCTATGATAGTGGATGTCTCAGATTAAGAGTTAATGAAGATGAAATAATTGAAAAAGTTAACTGATATTCATGCTGAATCTTTTCCCTGACTAGCAGAAAGTTTAGCACAGATCTGGGATAAAATTTCCTTTTAAGTAATAATAGTGATACATCTACATATCTGTCTTTTTATACACACATATGGATGAATTAAAACTTGTGTCAAAATGTTTAAAAACATAAAGTTTTAGAACTAATAAAATTAACATTGGCTGACAATTTCCATCATATATTTCTCTTTCAGATCAACTGCAAGCTCTTTGCATTTAATAAGCTTTCCTTAACATGGACTGAAAGAGGCAGGGGATCCCTAAGGCTTAATGACACTTCCAGCAATAAGTGTGGAATGTTGCAGTCAAGGCTAAGTAAGAATTAAATAATAAAGTAACACATACACAAAACACTAAATAACTTGTACCAGTGCTGGCCAGAATAAGTTTATTTCAGAATATTTAAAACTGAGTAGCTAGTTTTATTGAAGTCGAGTTGCTGAGAATCTTTTTAACATAGCCTGATAAAGTTAACTGTTTTTAACTGAGGCACTGGGCATTTTTCACTCAGTTTGTACACTCACACTTGCATATGTTGTTAGCTTCAGTGTATTTCTACTGCCATGTATCTTTAGCTCAGTCATTTAGTTTGACAGTTTGCTCTTGTTGATTCTGCTTTTCCAGGAGCGCTGTTTCAAGTCACTTCTGGAATGTTGTTTTTACTATGCTGCCACTTTTTGTACTATATTGCAGAGTTTAAGCAGATTATTTGTTTTGTATGCCAGATATATTAAAAGAAACTAATATTTTTTCATATTTGAAGAACTAAGGAAAAAAAAAAATCTCACCATGTCAGGTTTTAGACCAAATTAAAAATGAAAATTCATGAAAATATTAGTTGTACACAAGTTCTAGAGAAAACGGCTCCAGTAAAATGAAGATGGATACAATGACTTACATATAT
>NW_008622115.1:0-14971 GCF_000691845.1 Merops nubicus
CGTGCACGGCGGGCGGCGCGGCCGCCTCTCCTCTTCGGGGACCTCTCTATGGACCCAGTCATGTGAGATAAAGAGTTGCATCATCGGAAAAATGAGACCGGCGAATTGACTCGTGAGATATTTTGGGAGCGTAAACAGCCCTGGAATGCCGGGCGCTGCCCGTGGTTTTACAGGGACAACTTTTCTGTGCCGGAGTACAGCCACACAGCTGATGTATTAGTGCTGATAAAGTGTAATACCACTATCATGCAATCGTCTAATGCTTCTAGAAAACAGAGGTGATTTTCTCATTACGCAGAGTAATGTGCTGATTGCCACGTACAGCTCCTTTTGAGTTCAAGTTCCTTCTGTATTAGCTTCGGAAAAATGATCAGCTGCTTGTTCAAGTTATTTTCAGTGTGATTGTTGAAACACATCAAGTAGAGCAAAGCAGATTTTTAAACTGGCTGTTCAAACTGTTGAAGTCGAAGGCTCATTTAAAAGTTTGCATGTAAAATCTGTTTAGTGGGTAGGAAACATGCATTAGTAAGAGATGCAGTTTCCCTCACCAACTTTCTAGCACCAAGCATTAACCCTCAGAGTACATCTCTTTATTTCTTGTAACCTCTGGAAAATCTTTCCTTGAGGTGATGCTTTGTTACCGTTTGGGAGGCCATTTTGTATTTTTCTACTAAAAAAGATGAATTGCCATAACGTAACATAAGGTATTGCAGTGCTGCAGAGCATCCAGTGCAAAAGAGTCCACAACCTACCAGATTTGTGTTTTATCTCCTTTTTAAATAATTGAATGTAATGGCATCCTGGTCTTGTGGCACCCTTGTAACTGAGATCAGACTGGGGCCTGTGAATACCAGAGCATGAAGGGAATGCTGTGCTCATCAGACCACAGAACACAGCAGAGGAATCCCCAGGTTTCTTTTCTGGCAAAGGGAATTATTAAAAGATATTCTCTTTGATGCCATCTCCTTTCCCAGGGTTAATCACTGTGTGAGTGAACATTCACATGCATTGCTGAGCTACAGGTTACAGACAAGGAAAGTGGTGGGTTGAGCACTGGGATAAGCCTAACCACCAGACTCCCTGGGAAGGAAAATCTGTTCAAGAAAAGGGATTTTGTCATGGTGAAAGCACAGGTTGCCTCTGCCCCCAACCTCAGGGACGACCTGAAAATGAAAGAAAAGGTTGATGGAGATGACTTGCTAGGGTAGCTAGGCTGAAGGGAGCGTTGCAGGTTCCCATCACAGTCACTGCTGACCAAATTCAGCTGGAGTACAAAGAAGAGATTTGGACTAACCTCCCCATGAGAAATTCCCCTGTGAGGGCCCTGGCTATGTGGAAAGGTACCATTTGCACTTCTTCCTGTTATTGTGGTCAATCGTAAATTTTGGCCCTCTTGTATTCCCTTATGAAACTGCCATCCTATTGCCATTTTAGCCCTAAGTCTAAATGTTGCTAAGTAACCTCCTGTGTCAAATACTTTTTCTGCCAGGAGAGAATCTTGCATCAGTCACCTATTGTCACTGCCAGATTAGATACCGTAATGTGCTCGACGTGGGACTGTGCTTTACTTCTATCTGGAAACTGCAGCTGATACAGGATTTGGCAGGCTACTTGTGAAGCAGCATCTTTCCCTTGAGCGTATTAAAGCAACCCTGAACAACTCGTACGGTTTGTTTACTGGTCCCTGGTCTGATTATTAAATATTGGAGATTACAGGTTTGGGTTTTTTTTGTTTTACCTTTTAGCTCTAAATCCCACCTGTTTGAGTGAGCAACTCTGCTGAAGAACTAATTGCTGTTTGCAAACAGTGAAGCCTGTAAGTTAAAACCTTTCCTCTGATAGAAAGCAGTAGGTACCTGGAGCTTTAGCAAGCTGTGGTTACTGTCATGTTTTCCATGGGACCAAATGAAAGCCAAATTCTGACTACCAGTAGTGTAAGTAGAAATCAGGAGTAATGCCATTTAAATAATATGTAATTAGGCTAGAGTGAATGAGAATGGAACTTGGTCCCAATTGATTATATATTTCAGGTCACTTGAAATAATGGAGCAGCCTTTTCTGTCTCAGCTTAATGCAGTGGTTCTGAAGAGTTCATCACCTGCTCTTGGCTCTCTTTCCTATTTCCAGCTGATAAATCATCTTTAATGTGTTTCCTAATATTACTTTTGTATGTAAGCACTGGTTATAGTTCTATGTGACAGCAACGAGGGTGGGGGGGTCGGGGGGGAGCACTGACACAGAAATGACTCTAAAAAATGCATTAATGTGTAAGTATAATTGACGTACTTTGAAATATATATATTGCTTATAGGCAAAATTAAATTGTGCTAACCAAAACCCAAGGTGGGCAGAACTTCAGTGGCATCATTCCTAGATGCATATTAAATAGTGGCGATGGTTTCCATCAATATATTTGTAAAATATCAAATTTCATCTGTAGAATTCACGTCTTATTCAGTCATGTTTTGTCAGTTAGCTTTTTCTTCCACGATGGTTCACTTTTCTAGAGAAAATATTTGATAAAACCTATAGTAGTTTTAAATACACAATTTACCATGTTAATACTTGCCACTTACTACATGCTCTTCAGTTCCTTCTTGTTGATATTCTGTTAACTGTGTGTGTCACAGCAAAACCAAAACATTTTCCATAAAGCTGTGGGAAGTCAGAATTTAAATTGTCTTTTCTTCTCTAAGTTTTATCCTAATTAGAAATAATCATAGCCAGCAAAACTTTTTTTTTTAAAAAAAGCCATCTTGCACTACAATTTTATCATTTGCCCAAAAACTCTCCTGAATTATGAGAACAATCGGAGAACTGTTGAGTTTTATTCATCCAAATATAGCCGTTCTAGGTGCCAAAGAGGCAAAAAATACTGATTTCTCCATGGTACAGAAGGAAATTAGGTCTTTATGTGCTTGGTAAGTATAATGGTTGTAGGGAAAAGAATCACTCACATGTGGTGACTTAAGTGTGAGAAGCTGCACATATGAATTGTGTTCGGTCCACATTTGACCACTTCACCTGCCCACTGCAAGCCACTCTGTCTGCAGCATTGCTAACCTTGCTGAGAAACTTTAAACAGCTGTAGCTGAAAATACAATATGAAACATGGTGTCCTGCCACTAGTGCCCTAGTTTGAAGGGCAACGTAAAGACAGGTCAAATCTGACTCAGTAACAGATAAGCTGAGTCTTCACCTGCCTTTTTTTTTTTTTATTTTCAAATGTATTTTGGGTTTCCAAAATAGTTTCCATTTGGTTGCACTTCTCTATGTCAAGAGATGCCCAAAAAAATTGTATTTTCTGTAAATGTTACAGTGTAGTGATGAAAAGTTTTTATGCAGATTACAGTGGTGTTTGCATGAAGTTTCCAACCACCAGCGAGGAAGGAGCTTTTGTATGTAGCTTATTGTATGGAGTCCTGCAGAAGATACAAACATTTTATAGGTTAGATGCCCCAAATTGAACCCAGTTGTGCTGGCTATACCTACAGTGTAGCAGGATTTTGTTTCTGCAAACTGATGTTTACAGTTTTATGAAAGGACTAGGAACCTTTGGAATATGCACGGATAATTACTAAACACAGAGGTCTGTATTTAGACAAGGTTAAATATAAGTATAAACTCCAAAATATGTCTTTGCACCAACCCAACTTTTCTCTGTATTAAATATTTCTGCCTACATCTGTCAAATTATTTGAGTCAAAATGTATTTTCAGCATGCCTTTAAGTTAAAGGGTCAAAGGGTTAAGTTGCTGTCATACCAGCTATGTGCTGCCCTTCCATTTTTATGAGAACATCTCACCTGTGTTCTTATCTGTGAACATCTATCTTAGGAAGAAAAGTATGGCTTGTGTACAAAACCTAGGAGTAATTTTTTAATCTCCTACTAATCTGTAATCAAGCACAGTAGATATGAACACTTGGTCTGAACCTCCTGTGACATTTAGTAAGATTTTGATCATGAGTAAGACTCGAAGTACTTAGATTTTTTTTCTGAGGAAGTATTGTTCTACTGTTAGCCAATAAAATGTTTCAAATTAAGTGGATATAAAGTGTACTGCAGGCCAAAAAAAAAAAAAAAGTCAGGTTTTTGACCTGTTTCATTTGAGTTTTAAGGAACATATTGACAGACAAAATTGTATTGTTCTATCTGGTAAGACATAGGCACTGGAATACCTCCAGTTAATAACTGACCTCAGTGATTTCAGGTAATTTTCTTCTTTGCCTGCTATAAGTTAAGCAGAATCAATGAAGTGGGAAACTTCAAGTTCTAGCACAAATATGACAAAAAAAAATCTCACTTCTAGCACTGTTCAGTGCCCAGTGATGGCAGAGGCTGTTTACTACTATTTTGGAAGATGTCTGTCAGTATTAGCTACCTAAGCACAAACCTGCAGAAGGAAAAGTCTGGAAGAGAAAGCTTAGAAAGAGGAACATGGTTTTGCTCCACTGTTTCCTGTCTGAGAAACAGTGAATTGGATGCCAGTCCTGCAAGCTCCTGGGTGAAGCTGAGACATGTACAAAGACACTGGCTTTGGACTTTGATCTAGGGTCTGATGTGTCAAGGTACTGAGCATTTTGTGGAAGATCCCCAATAGGTTCTACTGATCTATTGTCAGTACTATTACCTGATTACCAGATTACTACTCCCAGAGCTCTGAGTGACTAAATCCTCTCTGTCTCAATTGTTGCTTGTTTCTGTCATTTATGTTTGTTTAAATGCCTCATGCCATGGTTTTTTTGCACTAGTGCTACAAATATGCTGGACTTAATGTACTGTAGCATAAGGGGGGGGCAATGCTGTGCTCTTGCAAGCTAGCAGAATGGTCATCTTGTTGCCTCATCTTGGATTCTCACCTCATCCTGCTCAATCGCTGCATCCCTTGGGTGTTACTTTACCTCCCTGCTCCCTTCTCCTGTCACTCTCTTTCCTTGCCCCCAACTGCATCAACTCTTCCTCTCCACCAGGCATTCAGCCTTAGACCTCAGACTTTGCACGTTTTCCTTCCAGGTCATTTGTATGTGCTGAAGAGACAATTTAGAAGAGTGTCACCGATGCTCATAGCTTCCAGGCATACCCTTTCCTGATATTTCTCTTTCACATCCAGTCACCTACCCAGATGCACCTTGTGCAGCTGCTCCCTCCCTTGTGGATGTGTTTCCTTCTCCATCGCTTTAGCCTGACTCAGCTGTAGAGGCATGCAGCAAAATAGCTGGTTGGCTTTTTTCTCACCTTTAGCAAACCCTGATCAGCTCTCCTAATCCCTACAAAGGTTACATCCTTTACCCTTTTCCCACAAAGCACTGCTCCTCTCTGACCTCTCACTTTCTACATTCCCCTCTATGACAAGCTCCTCGTCTTGTTAACAGCTTTAACCAAAAATAGCCTTTTGCCTAAGGAAAAAAAAAAAAATCAAACCCGGTGGAAAAAATTACAGACAGCTCCTTTTGAAATATTTTTATGCTAGAAAATTGCAAATTCACTTTTCTGTTCCTGGCATATTTCATTCAATCATTGCTGCATTTCAGTTTATCTACCTGCGATCTCTTTTGAAGATGCTTTGACTTAGCATGGCCAAAACTGAGCTCTTCTGCTTCTCTTCTGTACACAGACTCTATTTGGACTCCTGTTCTTGGTTACAATGACCAGCATTTTTATTCTTCTTGTGATCTTAGACCTATTAACCTGCTATTTTGACCCTCCAAGGCAATACCCAAGATCATCTTTCTTTTGGTAGTAAAACAAGGAAATGTCTCATCTAAACATTTGTTGTCTCTTGCACCTCTTTCTTTGTGGTTTTTCTTAGTCCTAAATGTACATTCTCTCTCTTTGATACACACAGAAAACCAGCCCTAGTCATGTTCATTACTCCAAGTACTCAGTGATGATCACTCCTCCTCTCTTACACATTTCCATTGCTCTCCCCTTCAGGTCTAGCAAGCAGCTGCCTTGCCTCCTAGCTGTCACCAGCCTGCATGCTGTTTCTGGTTATTATTTGTATGGACATCACTGTTTCTTTTTAATACAAGTAACATCCAATGGCCTTATTTGTGAGGCTCTCTCATTCTTCAAAAGCAGCATTCATTTCTTCTTCTGATGCAGCAACAACTAGTGAAAACACCCTGGGGTCAGAGCCAGCACATAAGGTTTTACTTCTATTAGGATATATATATTGTTATATTATTATATGCTATATATATATTAAATATATATAGCATATTTATATACAATGAGAGTGGGCACACATCTTTCTGATTTTGTAATTTTTCTTTTCCAATGTATTGTCTGAGTTATTTGACTATAAACTCTCTGGGGCAGGGATGCTCTGCCTTGAGCTGTGTGCAGCACCACTTCTGTGGGCTCTTAATCCCAGCTGAAACCTCTGTGTGTCACTGCAGCAATCTCACTGGCTCATACCCCCATTCACAGTGCTGTGCATTCTAGAAATCTGCTGTGTTGGCATCCATACTCCTCACCCTCTTTCCCATACTTAATGACACATATTTCTCAAGCAAGCACAAGATGAGGGGCTCCAGTAAATGCATCAACCTGCAAAAGCTTATGTTTAAGATGTGTGTGTCACATATGTTTTGTGGAACTTTCACAGTCATGATGTTTATCTTAATTTAGTGATATATTTTTCCTCAGGAAAACAGGAGCTCTAGGGCAGAGATAGACTCTGGCAGCTGTAAGGAATGATTACTTTCCAGTTTGGCTAATGATATAATCCACTGTGGTTGCAAGTCTTACTTTCCTCTTTAGATGATGTCAACATTTCCATGAGCTACATGTGTTGTATTCATAAGTGGTGCTTAGAAATATGTGTTCTGTAATCTCCTCCTTATGCCTGACACTTTACACATGTATTTATCTACTAGGAGTGGTGACATTAGCTTACTAATTTTGCCAGTGCAATGTACCAGTGAGGGTGTGAGAGACTTAGAAGGATATTTAAACTGGCAAAGAGAGAATTATTGACATTAGCTATGAGTACTTGGTAAGACTCTGTTTTGGAATGTCATTTGTTAGAAAATCTTTTCTGCTGAAAGTCATCCATCATCCCCAGATGGACCTGCAAACCTTACAGAAACCTCTCTTCCCAAATCCCACTCATTGCCAGTGGCCAGAGGTACTCACCTATTGGCATTTGCAAATTAGATACACAGGTATTATTCCCTGAGAAGAAGTGGAGTGTGCAAATGGAATGATAAGAGATGGTTTTCTTGGTTGCTGAATGAACTTAGGTGGAGAAAAAAAATGCTCATTTGCCAGAACTCCACCTACACACCCCTGTGTATCCATGGTACTCAGGTTTTTTTTATTAACTAGGCTGTTTGCACAATATTCACATGGTGAAAATCCTCAGCAAGAGCTCATACTGCCCATATAAGTGTTTTTTTTAAAGAATCAAGCTCTTACCTCTCAAAATTACATTCATATGGCATTGTTCAATATGTATGGCTGACTACTATAGAAAGCAGCAACAATGGGGTACAATGCACTAATTTTATCCCACTTTGACTTTGAAAATATAATCGGTACTTATAAAAATTGTAAATACTACAGAATCATGCTAGTAGGATTATTCTAAAATGGAAGTGCTAATACATCAAGCAAAATAGCTTTGCTAACCCTAACTGGCTCCTATTATCACCATTATCAGAGAAGATATACCTCCAGCAACAAAAACGTACTGGAGCACAAACAAATATGTGCAAGCAGCCAAGATTCAAGGAGGTGTCTCTTTTTATCTTACAATGAACTTTGTTCTTTTCAGTACCACAGTTAGAGTAGTAAGTGCAAGCTCTTATGTCCAGTGGCCAAGTCTCATCCAGTTCATGAAATGGTAACCCTATAAAATACACTCAACTACCCATTTTGGCAGTACACTATTCCTCTCTGCATTAGGCAACAAACTACATCACTTTTGATGCATTAGGTATTTATAATATTACCTATAAAAGCCTATTGTAAACAAGTTTTTAGATTAACAAGCATAGCATATGAAGTATCATTATAAAGTAATCATTCAGTCAATCACTCAATCAGAATCATCACAGGGTTGTTTTTTTCCATATGAAAGACAATGTCTGAACTCAAGGGGTTTTTCCTCAGGTTATTCTATAGAATCTATTTTTGTATATCACTGTTCTGAATGTTAGATTGCCTATCATGAGAAACTGCAACAAGAACACCACAGTGATTTGGACATGTTTTGGGAGAGAAAGAGGTGCAGAACAGTGTTTGATTTTGACTGAGATGAAGGTGCCATAAACACCATTGCCCAGTGTGCCAGTAGCAGTCGTGATCATTTCTGCTGTGTCCTTTTTCATTACGTTTTCAGCAGAAATGTTTCAGACTGCTGCAGCCTGCTCCTTCTGGCCTGAAAGTTGTACACCATCTATGTGCTGAAGGTGGTTATGTCAGCACCATGTCAGAGCATCCAAAGCCAGAACCTCACCTCAGGAGTCCCATCAAATGTAATTGCACACAGCCAAAGCTTCCTAGACTCTACAGGGACTCAACTTCATCAAGACAACACTGTGTCAGCTTTGGGACTGTCACAGCAGCACTCGTAGGAGCATGACAGCCACAAAAGGAAAGTGAAGGGAAAAGGTAACTCATGCCCTCTACCTACCTTGGGGAGGGCATCTTTGCAAATGAAAACAAATGAACACTGACCTCACTTCTCTTTTGTAGCCCAGTACACATCAGGTCAGCAAGAGATCATGACTTGCCTCTCACTGCCTGCTGAAATAATGCTCTGCTTAAGCCTGGCACCTTCACAGAGCAGCAATGGATCTTAATGTCTCTTTGTTCCCAGTGAACAAAAGGGCTAAATCTAGACATTACCCATTCTATAAATACTTTCTGAAGTGCAATTTGATTAGTTTGTAAGTTGTCTAGGTTGACAGACTTGCTTAGTTAAGTACAGGGAGGATTTGTGAAATGTGCCCTAATCTTGGCAAGATCATATTCATGCTCATGGAAGTAATATTAGCAGTGGAAGTGGTGATAGAGAAATGTAAGAACTCATTCACTAGCGAGGTAGCTAAGATGAGACAACTGAAATGATTGATAGAGAAATGCAGACAGCTTCAGAGCTTTTTATATTCTGCTGTGTAACTTAAAAGTATCAAGTAAGAATAGAAGTTCCCAGTTCGTGTGGTTGAGTTCAAGATCTTTCCTTATGGATGGAAAGTGATCTAACATTTGTCATAGAACAAGGTTGAACTCTATAGCTGAGATGTTTAGGTGAAATGGAAGGACTTGTTTTGGTTTAATTAAAACAATGGAAGACTGCAATGTGCACGAAGGGGTTCTACTGATGTTGATGGGTGGATTAAGTGTTTGGCTTTTATCTCATTTAAAATGGAGCTGGTTACCAGCTCAGAAAAAAAAACCAGTCTGCTAGAATATGATGATTAAATAGGTAAGACATGGAACAGTACTAGGGTGAGACATATCTCCCAAACAGCATCTGTTTTGACCATTCATACTCAGTATTAGAACACGGAGTTGTCCAAAATGCCTCGAGGTAAAACAAATGGTTGCCAGCAGCCTGCTCTCTTGCTGGTTTAGTACATCTTAATAGCAATCTTGTGTCCTCGGCTGCAAGGTGGTTCCTAAACGTGTCTTCCAAGGTTTTGTTTGCAAAATGGCAATCAGAAATGTATACAATAACTGTTTACATTATTTACCATACAGAGCATTGGCAAAAGAATTACTGTGTGGAAACTAGTTAGTTATATCATAAAGGCACAATTTGTCAAACAGGCAAATTAAAGTGTCTATGCCCTCTGCAAAATCCTGATGAGTGGATTTATTTGGGTTGGTGGACATCTGGTTAATCCTAGCTGTCTTCACTTGGCTGCTGATGTGAATTCCTCACATTGTGAGGAAATTTCTTGTTAGCTGTTAGCTAAAACCAATGAGATTTGACTGAGCTCTTTGTACGTGTGGAAGGCAGCCAGGATGTTGTTTGGAGAACACATGCGAGGTACTTCCTGAGCACTTCTCAGCTGTTGTCTATTCATGATGCTCTGGGTACAGGCAAAAATTCTATCCCATAACTGATGGACAGATTCATTCCTTTCTAGGTGGAGAAGATTACCAAGTCTTTTGACTTTGCTGCAGGCTTTTCAAGTAACTCTCTTGCTGCTTGCTTTAAAAGAGGAATATTTGGTGCCTATTCTAGTAGTATGTCACTCGAATTAGAAATATCTGTCTCTCTGTTTTGGGGCTGAAATGTGAAAGAAGTGTTGAAAGTGAGCAGAACATCTCAAACACTTTGATTCCTCAGTATTCCCTGAACTTTGTCTTTCAGGACGGTGACTCAGGTGTAGCCTCAGGAGAGCATTCTTTCCCTGTGCATCCATCTCTCCTCTACTGATGAAAATCCACTGGAATACACTTATATCTCACAGCTGATTTGCTTACTGAGGGTCATGAGGTATTGCTGAGTGGAGAAGTATGGAACTGCATCTCTTTCTCTTCGACATCTAACAACAGATAATTCCGTTTCTTGAGATATTTTACATGATAGCAAAGGTTTTCGTTTAAAATCTATGCAAGACCATCAGAAAAAGAAAAATTAAGTGAAAAGCTTTCAATGTGCTGATCAATTTTTGTCATATGACTATACTTCAGGTTTCCAAAGCATGTAGCTGAAGATCACAATGTAAAAAGTCTGGATTTGGGGTGGGTCATTGTGATAAATCTCATGTAACAACCATAAATTGGGGGAAACAATTGGACAGGCTGGCTGCAGTTGCATCATTCCACCTGACTGCATTTTTTGTTGTTCATTACTCACATTTGCAAGATGCAAGGACCCCAATAGGTTGAAAATGTGAAATATTTTTTTTGTCATTCAATAAAAAACCCCTAGCAACATTTACTTTGAAATGTTACTGATAGCTCAGTTTGGAGTTTATAAATTTACTGGTGCAATTATTTCCTAAGCAATATTACTAGAGATCTCTGCAAAATATGGAATCAAGATTGACAGCCTGATAGAATCCATCCTATTTATTATCTAATTAATTAGATCTCTAATAACTAGCATAAACACTTGCTAATCTGTACTTGCTACTTGTTAATGTTAGTGAAACACTAATATCTATGACATGTTTCAGAAAGGCAGCATGCTGTAAATATATTCCAGCTATATTTGATAACCAGCAGTCCTCAGGCACTGAATTTGCACAGAAATCCTAAAATTAAAGTCAAGATTTGAGATTTTTTTGTTCCAGTTCACTTGTGGCCTTTAAATAAGTGCTCTCTAGGCCATGTGTAATAGCCATTAGCCCATAAATGATTCAATGTTTAAAACCTATAAGCATTTGCAAACACTAAACACCTTTTAAAGTGTGCTCAGCTTTTAGCCGAATCAGATTATTGAAGCAGGAAATGACACATCCTTTTTATTTCATGGTTCTTTGGGAATATCATTCTCCCCATCTTCTTGCAGTTTACCAAAACTGGCGATGGTGGCAAGTAATTCAGTAACTGAAATTAAGAATTATTAGATCTATTCTGTACTTTTAAGACACATTTTTCTCTGGTGCAAAAGGAAAAGCTGTATAGCCTTGAGCCTTTAAGGTTCTTCTGAGAACCCTCTGCTGAGAACTGGCTGTCAAAGGTGCTCAGCACATGCCAAGATTACATCTCATATTTATAGAAAAAAAAGATGATACTTAAAAAATGACACACATGTACCTGAAATGTAACAAGTCACCAATTTGCAGTGTAGTTTTTGCACATAATACATAAAACAACAACAAAAAATTGACAGATTTATAATTTTCGTAGAGTAAAATAAACTATTTTATGCACAGCAGCACCTACTAATATGAGCAATTATGTCTCACTTACTGAGTTTATAAATACATATATATATATATGAAAAAGTCCTTGTAAATATCCTTTGTATTATCTTGGAATTATTGGTCAGGTAGAAGGTTACTGTAGAACACAAAATCATCTTCTTGTCTGAATTACTGTCACCATGGAACAAATTGGAAAAAAAATTATTTTGTGTCAACCAGTCGCACCCCACTGCACACATGGATGTCTCCTAAAGCCATCAAGATAGTATCTGAGCACGTAATCATAGCTGGAACAGTAAGGAATCCTCTTTTTCTGCAACAACCAAACAGCACATTGAGCCCACAAAGACACGACCAACGTTGTCACTCTCAGCCAAAGTTAGAAGGAAGATTTCTGCCTTATGGCCTTTGAGATATCTCTCTCTTTTTTTTTTTGAAATGTGCAGGCAGGAAATTTTGGAGACAACTTTAGCATACGAAATAACTTGTATGGCTAAGGTTAAAACTGCAAGCTTTGCAAGTCACTGCAAATTGCAAAAGAGAAACAAGGTTTAAATTATGTTTAAGTATTTCTAGGTCTATGCAACTGTTCACCCTCTTTTTTCCAAATCTTCCTAGGCTGAGGATTAGAGTTTTAATATTTTTAATGTTTTTAAGAGAAACAAAGTAAGTTTAAATTATATTTAAGTATTTCTAGCTCTATGCAACTGCTCACCCTCTTTTTTCCAAATCTTCCTAGGCTGAGGATTAGAGTTTTAATATTTTTAATGTTTTTAACAGACTAAAAAGATTTAATTGCTTCAATCAAGTTATAGAATCATAGAATCCTTTAGGTTGGAAGGGACCTCCAAGATCATCAAGTCCAACCATTGAGCCATTAGGGCTCTAAAGTCCTCTGCTAAAACAGATCAGAATCTGTCAGGGCTGGAAGGGACCACAAGGATCCCCCAGTTCCAACCCCTCTGCCATGAGCAGGGACACCTCCCACTAGATCAGGCTGCCCAGAGCCTCCTCCAGCCTGGCCTTAAAGACCCCCAGGGATGGGGCCTCCACCCCCTCCCTGGGCAACCCATTCCAGGGACTCACCACTCTCATGGTGAAGAACTTCCTCATGTCCAGCCTGAATCTGCCCACTGCCAGCTTTGCCCCATTCCCTCTAGTCCTGTCACTACCCGATAGCCTAAAAAGTCCCTCCCCAGCTTCCTTGTAGCCCCCCTAAGATACTGGAAGGCCACAATAAGGTCACCTCGGAGCCTTCTCTTCTCCAGACTGAACAGCCCCAACTCTCTCAGTCTGTCCTCACAGCAGAGCTGCTCTGACTATATGTATTTTATTCAGAATTCATAGTGTAATTCCTACATAAACATACCACCTATATAACTTGTGTTTCTAATAGTAAAGCTCTGTTTCAAGCAAAGTAAAGTAACTTTCTTTTGAAGGCTGTATCTTACAAGATACTGAATGCTCCAAGCACCATAAAATCTGCATTTCTGTGTGCTCAGCACCACACAGAAAGTGCAGAGTTGTTGAAAGCATCCTTGGTTCAAAGCTGAGGGAAATCAATGGGAAAGAGCTCCCAGTGGCTTCCTGGAGCTCTGAGTTGGACCCATGCTTCTTGCAGGCGATCCAATGAAGTAATGTGCTACTTGCAAACAGCAAAAGTACAGGCCATTACTGTAGCTGCAGTTTCTCAGATGAGGAAGGTTGCCAAAGAGGGATCCTCAGTCATAAGGAATATCACTTTGGGTGAGTTTTGGAATTTTCAGTGACCAACCAGCAATCTTTTAATTTTAATGTGCATGACTTATTGGGAATATGCTAGAAAACGATGATGATGATGTGCAAAATGCACATTTTCCACCACTGCTCATGCTCAGAGTTAAGTATGTGCTCTAGTGATGTCTGGAAAAGGGATATCTTAAAACCTCGTCTGGACTGATCAGAAACCCTTGATAATGCCTTCTTACTTGCACCAAATGCTAATCCTGAGGTGCAGGAAGAAACTGTGCTCTCCAAACTGCTTAGGGGTGGGAGTGCTGTTTGAGAGAGAAATTCTACCCCTGAAATTTTCTAGCTCCTATGGATTCCATTTGCCCTTGTACTAAAGAGGCACTGGTGTCCTGGCAGGGTATTTGTTCATATGCAGCTTGTTAACATTTATTGTAAAAAGCTCTTTGAAGAAATACCATAATGTGAAATGACAAGAAGGCTTTGCTCAATTTATTTATTTGTTTATTTATTTACCCTTTCAGCAGCAGCATTCTGTTATCCTAAGACAACAAAGCTGCTATACTTTTTGGGTTGGAAATTATTTTTTTTTTTAAGGGAAGAAATTTGTCATCTTGGTCGATTTTGCTTAAAAGAAAAAAGCAAACATAGCTAAGAAACAATATACGGCTCAGCAGCATTCTGTTACCCTAAGACAACAAAGCTTCTATACATTATTTTTTTTTTTAAGGGAAGAAATTTGTCATTTTGGTCAATTTTGCTTAAAAGAAAAAAGCAAACATAGCTAAGAAACAATATATGGCTTTGGTTTCATCTTATTTTCTTGTTTATGACCCTTTCAGCAGCAGCATTCTGTTATCCTAAGACAACAAAGCTGCTATACTTTTTGGGTTGGAAATTATTTTTTTTTTTAAGGGAAGAAATTTGTCATTTTGGTCAATTTTGCTTAAAAGAAAAAAGCAAACATAGCTAAGAAACAATATACGGCTTTGGTTTCATCTTATTTTCTTGTTTATGCATCTAACTTGAATGTTAAGTGCTGTGGTTTAGTTCTTGTGCCTTTAAAGTTAAGCTGAACATACTCTACATTGCAGGAGGTCTACGGGTGCCTCTGACCATGGAACAAACAAATGCAGTTGTTTTCTAAATGGTCGTTTTCCCATGAGGTACATTAAAGTGCAGTTTATCCAGTTTACAAAACCACTATATCATTTCTGTGTTTAGCATTATGTTCATGGATGGATGACTCTTCCACAACAGAATATAGTATTTACTGTACAGGCAACAGATTTTCTACACTGCCTGGCTACCAGTGACTAAGAAAGAAGATGAACTGTGAGTGATTCTAATGGATCCTAGACTATTAGTACACTCTAGTTTTATTTCAGAATAAACTGGCTGGAAGCAC
>NW_008622115.1:14991-29393 GCF_000691845.1 Merops nubicus
GTGACCTCTTGCATCCTATAATCTGGGCCTTATCTATTCTGGGCATTTATGAAGCCGAATGAATTATTTGCCACTTCTGTTTAAATATGATTCCTGCTAAACTGATTCAGGGCCAGATTTTCAAAACCTCCTTGCTTTGAATGTTGCTGCCTAGCCAAAGGGAGAGGAGAAATTAGCTGCACTGGCTCGGGGAGAAGACAGAAGTCAAAGAGCAGTTTGACTGTTTGATGCATGGGTTGTATTTCTAGTAACAAAATTACCTACTAAAAAAGCAGTTGCCTGCAGTGATCCACTACAGCCTACCACTAGTTTTAGGATTATTTTACCATCAACAGAGATGGAAACAAGTGTTACTTAACACACCAGGACATAGACTAGATTCACATAACACTTAATATGTTGAATGTAGCATCATATAGACCAAAATTAGTCTTTGGTGCAAGTCCTGACACAGTGAAGTGCTGGGGTCTCTGAATCAGGGTTAACATGTGGATGATACCCACAACCAGGCAGGAAAGACCTGCCTCTTGGTTTTCTTTTGAGGCCTGGCCAGCCTTGGGTGAAAACCAATTAGGAAAGCACTACCAGGTATCCTGCCTTTAGAATTAACATCAGGTGTCCTACCTCTGCAGAGAAGAGCATAAAGGCTTGCTCTGCCCATGCTGAGTGTGCTATGTAGGATTTCCTGTTATTGGAAGGGCTCTCTGACTTTCCATTATAAGCAGAGTTCCCAGTGATGGTGGGGCAATGTCACAACCAGGCCAGGAAGAGGGTCATGTATGTAATGATACTGCTTTTTGGCAATTACTTTATTATTGGAATTAGGCTAATGACCTGGCTTCTTCCTTCTCCCATGACCTGGCTTCTGACTTGGCTTGCTCCTTTCTTTGTTTTGTCATATACTGTGGGTGAATGTATTGATCTATTTATTCCTCCAGTTGTTAGCCACCTCATATCCCCACTATATACTCTGGAATGGGATGGAAGGGTCTGGCCCGTGTGCTTCCTATTGATGACAGTGTTCTTCCTACTGGGACATGCAGTCAGCAAAATGCACAGCCAAGTGACTGTAATTTGTAGCCTCTGCCTAGAAATCAGCACCTCAGCTACTTCTGAGACTAGTAAATCACAGCAGTGGAGACACAATGGACCCAAGCCATGCTATTGTAGGCAAAGCTCCAAAGTCTA
Source organism: Merops nubicus (assembly GCF_000691845.1). Lineage (NCBI taxonomy): Eukaryota > Metazoa > Chordata > Aves > Coraciiformes > Meropidae > Merops > Merops nubicus. The sequence goes on from NW_008622115.1 coordinate 16,180, forward strand.
GCTTTCTTCAAGGAATAGTTACACAAAAATTTTCCTACTCCCATTTGTACTGTTAAATTGCTTGGATTTCATTAGTGTATCTGAGTCATTAGTAATTGTCATGTTGACTTCAATGTTTATAGGTGTTTTTAATTCCAAACAGGGGAAAGCTCAGTTGTGTGGTTTGATATATTTTGGGATGTCTTCCCATAAATATCAGGAAACAGAACATGGCAAATCCAAGAAAGTAAGCCACAGGATTCTGCAAGATCCATAGTGATGCCTGTCCTCAGCTTTCCTTGTTTCCTGAGGTGCTGGATACTTTGAAATGTGCACTGGAAGAAGCTCACCCACACGTAGAGGAGACAAAGGTACCTTAGAAAGCTAGTGAAACATGCATAGTTTTTAGGAGTACTGTGTCTCCATTACATCTTCATGAAAAGTACTTTAGCTTTCACAGGATTTTTTCTTTTGTGATATAATTATTAATCCATTCATATTTCAACACTTTTTTGGTCACAGTTACAAGGAATCGAACCAGCCTGGTTGGGCATGATTGTGCAGCCTTGTACAAACAGCAAAACTGAAGGTCATATGAAGTGGTGCTACCCAAAGCAACTCACTGAGCAGTATAGAATCAGTAGTAATTTAATTATCTGCTTATAGCACTCATAGCATGCAAAGCCAGCTGTGTAGCTGCACTCCTCACAGTTTCCAGCAGAAGTGTAACACTAAAGCACGCTCAAATATTTTCCCCAGAATTGTGAAGTCTGAGGATATTAACTTGCCTTAGTAACACAAATAATAAACCACACAGAGGATGGGCTAATGATCACATAAATTTATTATATTGTATATGCTTGTGAAGATCTTTTTTTAAAAAGAAATAAAGATGTGGACATAATGTAGGGTTTTTGTTGTTGTAGAGATGGAAGTCCCAAAATAACTTTGGACTTTCACCCCATGGAATGTTTTTGCAAGGTTTTTGAACATAGACACGTTCCCCATAGCGAGGAGTTGGGAAAGCAAGCGATCATCATTGTAAGAGCTGAAGCAGGGCAGTAATGTGTGAGGCCACAGCTTGAGTACTGTGCTCAATTTTGGGTGCCATAGTACAAGAAAGACATGGAGATGCAGGAACGGGCCCAGAGAATGGCAATGAAGCCAGTGAAGGTTCTGAGGAACTATGAGGAGTAGCTGAGGGAACTGGGATTGTTTAGTCTGGAGAAGAGGAGGCTGAGGGGAGACCTTACTGCTCTCTACAACTACCTGAAAGGGGGTTGTAGTGAGGGGGATGTTGGTCTCCTCTCCTAAGTAACTGGTGATAGGATAAGAGGAAATGGGCTTAAGTTGCACAAGGGGAGGTTTATGTTGGATACTAAGAAGAATTTCTTTACTGACTGAAAGTGTGGTGAGGCACTGGAACAGCCTGCCCAGGGAGGTGGTGGAGTCACCATCCCTGAAAGGGTTCAGAAAAAGTCTAGACATGGTACTTCGGGACATGGTTTTGTGATCGTGGTAGTGTTGGGTTGATGGTTGGACTTTATTTTAGAGGTCTTTTCCAGCATTAATGATTCTATGATTCTATAATAATTTTCCTCATAGCAGGAGCAGAAATGGAGGCATGGAGGGGACACACAGAGTAGCAGTGCCTCACATCAATTCCTGGGCAGCCTGAGGTTCCTTCCTCTCCTTGCTTCTTAACAGTACGACCTTAAGAGCCAAAGAGAACTGTTGTGGGATATGTTGCTATTGGGGGATGTATAATAACAACCAACATCTTCAAGAAGAGAGGGAGGTTTGGGTTTTTTTTTAAAAAAGCAAACCTATCAGATTGGTTTCCACTTAATGCCAACAGCATTCTTGTGTGTGCTCCAACCCAGGCCCAAAGTGACCTTGTGCTAAACCTACAGCTTACATGGTTTGCTCTTCTCCTTCAATTACTTCTCAGTGGCAAAAATAATATTGCCCCTCATAGCCCCACAGACACCATTGCATACTAGGGAGCTGGGAATGTCCCTGCCAGCCATGAGTGATTCATGAGTGTGCAGCTCATTTTTGGAACTAATTAATTATGTAATGGAAAGGAGATTTATTCTTCCCCCCCTTCCAGCCATCACCTTCCCCAATCCTGGCTAATCTTGCTTTCTGGATAACAGGGGGAAAATGAGGAAGGTGTTTAGCAGTCTCAGTTGTCTCTGTGATTCAAATCACAGGATGAAGCCAGACAGCAAAACAAGCGCAGAACAGGCAAAGTCTGTCTGCTCTGCTTCTGCTTTCTCTGCAAGAATCAGTTTCAAATATTAGGTGGATTTTTTTTTTTTTCTGTTGCAATTAACTAAGAAAAATATTTCAAAGCTGTATAATTAAAGGCCGGCATTTTATTAGGGTTTAAAATAGTCTTTATGAAATCTACTCCTGCCACTGGTAATTACAATGTACATCTTAATATACCTCTGCTAGGCCTGAGCTAGAGATAACAGTCCTGTGTGTATTGCATTTGGCTTGTGCATAGAAGGTAAAATCCTTTATCTTATCTCAATCTCCACACAACAACCAGCCTCTCTTCCAATTCAGCCCTAATCTTCTTAGTAAATAATACTGATATTTTTCACCATAACAAAAATGGAGCTGCCAGATTCAGACTGATAACACCTCTCATTTACACACCATTCTCTGTCAAAATCTGCCTGATTTTTCTTAATCTCTTTAACTCATCAAAAAATACTTTTTTACATTCAGCCATGGTAAGTTCCTTGCCACCAAATAATATTATTATAAATAAATCCGTCGACTACAGCTGTCTCTTAGGATAGATATTGGAACTCCTCTCTTTCCTGGCTTCTTTCCTTGAATGATGACAAATTATTGTGGGCCAATTTAATTTTGCTGTAAAGTTTGGTATTCTAACAAAATGTCTTAAAAGGAGTGTTTAACTGAGAGCATGCCCAAAAGGCATCTTTTTTTTTTCTTCTCCCCACAGGATGTCATCTCAGTTCACTTCTCTTGAGACTGCTGTCTTTGCACTTCCATCCTTCCCTTTGCAACGGCTTATCTTTAAAACAAGGGGAAGGATAACCTAAGTCCTTGGATTTTTATAGCCTATTAATTATGTCTGTATGTTTTCTTAAATTACAAAAAAATACTGTGGAGACAATGGCAAGGAAAAAAGCTGGATGGCAAGATTTCTGCTTACAAAGATTGAATGGGAATAATATACTTAAATGTGACGAGTTATTTCAGCAGTGACCTGCCCTCTGAATGACACAGACACTTGGGGTACCTGTCCTAAAATGGCAAACCATCCATGTAAGTAAGACAAGACAGTAGACTCAGTCATTTTACACCAAACCTGCTTTCATACACTGCTGCTTGACAGAGTGAAGGGTATATCACAGCAGCAATGTTTATGCCAAACTTCCCATACCAGAGAAAACAGCTGAAAATTTATAGCAGAATATGGCCCAGACTTTCTGTGTGTTACAGCTGGAAGGAGTAGGTGTTCATCTTCTGTAGAGCCTGCAGACCTGAAACACTAATTCTATCCCTGGGTAGTGTTCTGTAGGATGTCTTTAAAAGTATGGCAAAAGGGGGTTTGTTCCACTAACTTTATGGAAGGTTTTTTCAGGGTCATTTTTACACCACTCTTTCTTTCTTGTTAAAGTTCACAGAACTTTTTTTTCAGAAGGAAGACTGTAGATGCTCTTTATGAAGCCATAAGATCATATTTTGAGGCTTGAAACCTTGCTGACAATCTTCCAACATGCTTATCAGGTTCTTTTAATAGCAAACCACCTATAACATCACTATCCATGTCAGGATTACAGAAAAGATGAACCATATTGTTTAGATAATCCGTCGTCTTTGTACCACTCTGAGAAAGGTAAGAGCTTGGAATATCAGCAAGTACAAAACTGACATCCTGTAAGGCTTGGTGGGGAACGAGACGTGGTTAACATGAGATATTTGTCTTGGCCAATAAATGACCACTGGCAGGGGTCCAAAATAGGTCTGTCGCTGTTGCATTTTGATTAGCCCTGCTCTGCACCTGGTCCAGTTTTAATTTATCTTACCTGAGACAGTGTAACAGGACTGTATCAGCATTTATGGTGAGGTCTCACCAGAGACTTTCATAATGGAGCTAGTCCTCCTCTCTTCACCTAAAATACACCTCCTGATGCCTTGCTTGTGGGCCCTTTTTTACTGCAGTATTTCACTGGTCACTCTCAGCTCTACTGTGACTGACAACTAACCTGGGGTACTCCTTCAGCTCAGTATTATCTAACTGATTCTTAATTTTTGTTATTAGTTTCCAAATGCATTATCTTCATTTTGGGATAAGTGACTAACTTAATTATCTTCAAAATACTACTTCTCATCCCACTCCTATTACACCTGTCCTTACTGTCATCCAGCCTTTTTCTGCATGATATCTTTCTCTCCTGTGTATCGATAGTGCCAACCTATGTTATCACTACATTCCTAATATTTCTCCCATGGTCTTAATTGAAATAAGAAGATCAGACCCAAGACAGATCCATAAATAATTCCACTACTAACTGGAGTATCTCCTGATACTTTTCCCTTCAACACAATCTTTTGCTGTCGTTCCTTAAGACAGTCTTTTAGCTATCTTTCAATTTCTCTACTAATCCCTATCTTCTCCAGCTTAACAAATAATTTCCCATGTGGCACCATACCATACACTTTACTGAAGTTTAGATAGATGAGATCGACTCAATTTCCTTTGTCTAGAAAATCAGCTATCTTATCAAAGGAAGATATTAAGTTATCCATCTAGATTTCCCTTCTTTTATTATATTTCTTAATGCAGTGTATCAAATATTGCCTTCACCTCCATGTCTTTATTTATCCGTTCCTTCAAAACCTGTTCTAAAACTCTGCATTCTTTAGAGATTGTGTTAATGAGCTAACATTTGCCCAAATTTCCTTTTTTTCCCCCCTCTCTTTCTCTCCGTTCTCCGATCATATGGTACTATCTTTGCCTTTATTCATCTGGGTTTTGTTCACCTTTTTGGCTTGAAAGACAAACTTTCTTAATTTTTTAGTCCCTTTGACTTCAAGAAATCCTCGGTTTAATTCAAGTCTCTGAGTTCATCATTCCACATTATCTTAACAACCAGTTGTGGTAGTTCATTGATGCTTATTCTCTAGTAATAAGTATTAGTTGCAACCTTTTTCAAAGGTTTGTCATTTAGATGGAACCACTTAACTCATTACCCATTTTTATCTGTCATAACCAGATTTTCCATTGGCCTGTAGTGATTTTTGATCATGGTGCTGGAGCCTTGCATTGAAACAGAGATGTATTTTTTTGCTTCATCCTTCCTAAGTGACATCGAGTGGATCTGGATAACTTCAGCTGAGAAATACAAGAGCAGTGGGAATCTAACTGTGAGGCAAAGGGAGCCTGGGTTTGAGATGGGATATATTGCTAAGAAAACTGAAGAAAATTGAAGGGGAGAATATTTTCAAGTTGATACTTCATGCAGTTATTTCAGATTTTATCCAATCTAAGGCAGAAATGTAATTTGCTGAATACCCACTCTGATGGACATTCATCTTTACAACAAGCAAAAAGGAAGATACTATGAAATAGATGACAGAAAATCAGGACTAACTTTGAGGTCTCAAATCACCTTACTTCTGTTTTCTGACTTGGAAATTGCACATAAACTATCCTGGTTGAAATATATGTACAACTATGTGCTCTCACCTCACTTAGCATTCACAGTTTCTTTCCATTCAAAGGTTTGTGAAAGGTTAACAGAAGGGGAGAATAGACATGGCTCCTTGTATAAGTATAAGCTTACAAGTATTTCTGCTTTTTTATACTGTTGGTTTGGGTTTTTTTTTCAGCTACTCTGCTTAGTTGTATTGATCTCCCAGCCCCAGTAAGCTCTTAATCAAAAACTATGAATCCCACTTCCCATCAGATGGTGAATGAGGTTTAACTCATATCTTGTCAGGGAGATACACTGAAAAAGCAAAATAACTGCAACACTGCACTACATGCTTTTTTTTAAAACTTCTCAGTGTTGCCAAAATTAAGTAGCCTGTACCTGATATGTGTCTTTTTCATGTGTGTGTTGAAGATTTGTAAGATCTTAGCAATTGTAAGATTTTAGCAATTAGTCTTTAACCCTTAATTTAAGGGAAAAAAAAAAAAAAGGCAGCACATCTGCAGTACCAACAGAAATGCAAGTGCTGAAAATTTGATTTCCTGACCAATATTTAAAGACCAAATGCTGTTCCTGATTACATTGGCCCCGTGTTTTTGCAGGGACTTTGCCAGATGTCAAAAAAGACATTTATAAGTGAGCACACAGCTTCTGTATACACTTTCTGAACTTTGAAGTTTCTGCTGCCTTCCCACTGAGCAGAACACATTCAAGTTCAAGTGGGGTATAGGATTGTTATTTAAATCTTACAGTCAAATTAGACCCTAGAGACATGATTGTATACTGTTATTGTCTCAGTCCCCATGAAGTTAAGTGTTCTCATATCAAATATGATGTGTTTCAGCTTACCACCTACCGCACAAGTATTCATCTCGTTGTTAAAAGATATCAAGGAAAGTGGCATTTTATTTATTTTCACATGTGTCAGTTATTTTTAGTGGTAATGCTAGTGTGACACGACTGCCTTTTCCTGCTAGTCATGGGAACATGAAGCTGCTACCTAAAATTCCTAGCCAGGGTAATGATAAAAAAGGCTCCAGGCTTTTCTTAAATATCAAGATTGTATTTTTGGTTGTGTCTTGGTTTTGAAGAAGGGTATTTATGCCATGAGGTGTTGCTCTCAGGAGAAGTGGACTTTCTGAATGCCAGTTTCAGTGGTGGCCCAAAGGTTGATGAGACAAGCAGAGCTGCACTGCTGTGAGCTCAGTGGGCAGGGAGCACTGGCCTCGCACCAGGAAGGCTGCTGCTGTCCAGAAGGGTCTGGGACAGAGGGACATATAGGAGTGAAGAGGGACAGGGCTTCATTTCGCAAATAGGCCAGAAGGATTTTTAAGGAACTACCCCTTTAAGAAGTTGTGGTTCTGCTGAAATTAAATTGCACAGCAAACATTCAACTTGATTTCACCTGAATTTTCTTTTGAAAGAAAACCGAGGAGAAAATGTCAAAATAATCCATTTCAAGATTATGGAGGTTTCATTTTTCACTTGAAATGATTTTTCACATTTGTATGTTTTCTCTAATACAATAGATTATGTATTACAGCACAAAATAAAATATTAACTTCAGAATGGGATATTATGAATGACCTTGAGTGGTTTTTAAATAGTTCTTTGGGAGAAATTTTGAAATATCCATGTTTGATTCCTGGCACATAATGAAATTCTTGTCACTTCTTCTGCATAGCCCCAGAGTAAGTCTGCACCTGATTTGGGAGGTAAAGAGTGGATTTGCTTACTTATCTCTCTGGCTAGCTCTGAAACACTTGTTTCTGAATATGGTTTCTTACATATCCTGTGATTTCTGAGAAGGCTTGATCTGTAATCCTAAAGTCACCAGAAGCCTTTTCCATGGCTGGAGTTTGGACTGTAGAAACAAAACTTTTGTACACTTCAGTAGTCTTGCTATAGGTATTTGTCCCTTTGTTTAGTAGGGCAACAGGTGATGCATGGACTGTGGAAGACCTTTATAGGTAGGCATTGCTGGAAAACAAGGTGAGATGAGGGCCCATCTGATGGTAACATTAATCAGAAACAAAATCCAGACTTCCTAGTCTCCCTGAGCTATTAAATCAGTATACATCAGCGACTGAGCTCCTTTTCCTTAACTTTATTGCACTGATTTAGCAAAGACGTGTTTTGCATGAGTTCTTTATTGTATACCTGTATAAATTATGCTGTTGGGTAGCCAATGTTTTTTAAAACAGCATAGTTGTCAGTTGCTTGTGTAATGGCACATTTTGCGATACTATCAGATGACACAGAACTCGTTAAATTACATTGAAAAAATATTGGAGAGAATTGCAGTATAATTAAATGACAATAATAATGAGACCAATATTAGCTGCTGCCATCAATTATGTAAGATTGAGCATTTATTACATATTTTTCAAAAAGCCTTGCCCATGGTTGAAAAGACGTTTCATTCAAAACCCTGCTGGTGCTCTTAACATTTAAAAAGATATTAACCTCTGAATTCACTTTTAGATGGTTTTGCCCAGAGGAGAAATTCTATACGTAAGAAGTTTGCTAAAGCTCTGTGAGGTTCTTTTAAAGACATTTTATTAATAGTTAAATATTGTGCATTTTTGTTCTCTCTTTGGGTTTGTTTTATACCCTGGTGATTAACAAGTTCTTCAAAGAAATTTGGGGCCAATCAATTGATGAAATTGCATTCACTTCCATGCAAATGTTTTGTTGACTATTGAATATTGTTCAATGATATTGTCTCAGTGAGGGCACATCTCTTCGACACCACCCAATTAATGCAGTTTTCCAACAGCAACACTTCCATATTCTTACATCTGAAACCATCAACAGATAGTTACTATAACACTACAGCAAATGTCTTCTGTTGCATTTTTCAGTCTGATTCTGCTTGCAGCTGCATCAGGGCAGCACCCCTGGGCACAGCATGAGAGCTGGACCTGTGTGTGCACTGCACACATGGCCAGGAGGAGGCATTGGGTATGTGCATAGAGATCAGCTGATAAATTTTGGATTACCATTTTCAGCAACAGGGTCCCTCAACACAGGCTCTTAAGGAATTAAGCTGGCATGAAGTAAAAAGTAGGAAAATATGATTAAAGGATAGGAAACAAAGTGTGGGAATGACAGGCATATTTTCTAAATAGAAACATAGAATAATAATAGAAACATAAAATAGAAACATTTCTATTAAAGTCTCAGATCTTAAGTTATTACATATTTGTAGATTATTTAGAGAAGAGGTGAATACTAAAGTGGCAAAGCACATCGCTGGTTTGAGTTTTTCAGGAATGTAAAAATCTGCATGTGAGGGGCTTCAGGAGGAGTTCATGATACCAAGTGTCTGAGCAATAAAATGCTGAAGCAAAGTTGGTATTAAAAATATAGGGAGGAGGGGAGGAGAGGAGAGCAAGGATGATTTAAGATTTATTCTGCGGCAAGGAATAGATTTGGATTTCTCAGCCTAGGAGGAGATAACTAAGGGGAATCCAATGGGAAGCTTTAAAATCACAAATGGTGTGGAGCACATTCATATTTTTCCACAGCACAACAGCTAAGGGGAAACATGAAGCAATCAAATGGAAGTACAAAGAAAGCAAATGTATACTCTTTTTTTCCTCACTGTTCGTAAGCTGCTCTCACTCATAGCTACAGCATACTGTGTATGTTCACATAGAGTCAAAGACATTTGGACAAATTCATAGACAAACAGTCCTTGAAAAGCTATTAAAACACAAAGATGACACTTCTGGCTTAGAAGTCAATGAGTTGCAAGTTGCTTTAAGCTGAGAATGCACGTCAGGGAAGCATTGCCACCAGCTTCCACTGGGTGATCTGGGAGGTACCCAAGAAACTTCAGGGAAACTACCAAGAGAACATCAGTCAGTTTGGCCTCTGTTAAACCTGTTGATGAGCTTTGTTAGTGTCCTCTTGCTGAAGCAGGTAGGAGAGAGAATAAGTAATTTCTGAACCAGGCCTCAGGAAAATAGCACAAACATATGTGATTTTAAATATTTTCTGATTTAAAGAAAGTGAAATTTTACTAACCACAAAAACATCAATGGGCACAGCAGCTGCAGAGATTCTCTGTTGTCCTTGTTCTGCACTGTCCCCACTGCACAACTTACCAAGACTGTTTCTAGTTACCAAGGCTCTTTCTGTCAGTAAGAGCACCAGAACTGGAGGGATGGATATGTCCTAAGTCAAGTTCTCTGAAATGTAAGAAGCCATAAAATTCCAAAGTGCAAATAAAGAAAGGAAAAATTAATTCTAAAGCTTAAAATAAAAAAAAAAAAAACCTACTATAGGTTAATTGGAAAGATAGGATAAAATATTATGAGCAAATGTCCTCCATAGTGGTGCTATGCCTGAGCTTGTAATATGATGATAATGTGAGGAGAGAGAGTTAACTGATAGATGCAGAATACATTTTCAGAGGAATAAATGATAAGGTAAAGGTTAGGTGCTCCTTCTTTAGAGCTGTGGAAGTGGCAATAAAATGGCAAATGAAACTCAGTGCTGATCAGTGTACAGTGATACACATGAGAAGAAAAAGCCTTAACTTTATATATGCAATAAGGTAACTAGCACAGAACAAGCAGCTATTAAAAGAGGGAAAATGCTCTTTCGAATGGTAATACTTTTCTCAGATAAGAAATGTCCCCAGGTAACATTGTAAATGGAAATAAATTAAAACCTGACTATCCAAATGTTTTGCACTGGTAAAGAGAGAAAAAACAAATAATTGCATGTCAGGATGTTCACTCACCAGGTTACACAAGGAGCATGAGCCTATTTTGGAACCAGCCTGCTCTCTGTTTATTATCTCCATTGGGCATTACATATATGCAAAATACTCCAGTCAGTGTTGTTTTTGAAGGATGCTTAAAGTGCATGGATGAAGTGGTTTAGGTGAAAATAGAAACTGGCTTCTAATCTGGTCCTTTAGGGTTTTTTTAAGTGGTCTCTCTGTTAACATTTTTTTTTTTTGAAGTTTAGTAAAACTTGAGATTCACATGGTTCTGCATTTCCTGTTTTTGACCAATAGAGGAAACAGAAACACTGAAATACTGTAAGATGTTATTTTTAAAGGATTTCCACTCAGCCAACCAGGAAGTTCTGGAAATCTTGCAAGAAGTCTAATCCTGTAGACTCTGTAATCCAGAAATGGTTGCACAAGTTTGTCCAGTCTTTCGGGTATTTATAGTCTTATCTGATGAGGATCATAAATAGAGAGCACTCTATTTGTGAAAAATATTTTGCACGTCCAGTTACAGTTGCCTCTGAACAGCTTAATGCCCTGATGGGAAATATGCAGTAACCTGAGCTGCAGATGAGTGCCAAAGCCAAGGGGCCGTGGGAGGAGTCGGGGGCTGAGTTCCACAGAGGATAGGAAGCCTCGGTGGAGGGAATTGTAACTGCAGCTAAGGGCATCCACTGCTTTCTGTAGAGTGACAGGGAGAGTGGGGCATCAGCATGGGAGGGAGAGAGGGAGGGATGATATATGAAGCCTCAGTAAGAGGACTGGCAGGTAGGAACTAAAGAAACAAACAGCAGCAGTCCAGAGGTTGAGGTGGCGTGGCAAGCAGAGCGCAATGCAGTATCTGCATGGGACAGCAAATCCATACACATTGTTTAGAGGCAAGCAGAAAACACAGAGGGCTGAGGAAAGTGAGGTATGCAGAAAAGAGGATTAGACCAAGAGCTTTTAACAGGAATGACAAGGTTGCAACATCTTCAAGGAGTGTCACTGTACAAAGGTGTGCCATGAGATGGGCGATAGTCAGACAACAACCTACAGTGAACAACCTGCTGAAAGTAAATGGGATTTACTTTAAAGTGTGATAGAGCCAAACAATTCAGAATGGAGATGTCCATCCTACAGAAAGCAAGCAATGGACAAAAAAAAAAAATCAAAACCAAAGTTCATATTGCAATATTTCACTTTCCCTTCTTACTTCTCAAGCAACTTCTTATCCTCTCCTTCCTGGAACTGGATGATTAGAGTTATCTAAGGAGGGGCAAACAGCTAGAAAAGATACCTCTATTACAGAAAAGCCAGTGCACCACTCACTGAGAGGTAGCTAGGATGTGAAGGCTTGTATTAATTTACAGCATGGCACTTAACTGCCTGGGTATTTTGTGATTTGCACTTTAAATGAAACTTCATGGTATCTCAATTTCTGGTGGTATGAATGTTAGCCTAAAGCAAGATAAGGAACCATTCAGATCTGTTTAATATTTTAAAGGTGGGTTTGGTTCATGTGATTGACAAAGCAAGTGTTTTCCATGTGGTGAAACATCATTATATGTTTTAGACAACTCTTTATTTGGACTGTATATGGAAATCTTTTCTGAAATAACATGAAAGCTCCTTTGTTGCTATGACAGTAGGAAAGCATGAGAAACTGAAAACACTCTAAAACACAGAACTTTTCCTATCATTTCATAGATGATATTTTTAAGCCCTTTTAGCATGTTCTGGAACAAAAATGTACCTTCTGTAAGCTCTAATTATCATGGATTTTGCAAGAAATCCATTTTAGGATATTGTATATAAGAACACTATACTGTCCCTTAGTCAAATATATAGCAAGTAGACAGGAGGGAAAGGAAGAATTGTTAGTTGTGTTTAAATAACACTAAGAGAACTTGAAAGTTCTGTGGGCTCCCTAAAATACACATAAGTAATACAGTTAGCAGCAGAAACCCATCAAACCCCTTGCAAAAAGTCCCCTGCCCCTGCCAGTGCTCTGGAAAGCACCTTTGACTCCCTTCACAGCCCTGCCTAAGAGGCAGGGACCTGCCCCTATAGAATTACAGGCTATCTGAGATCTTTCCTCTTTAGAGCCACTTACATTATGCTTCTGCTGCATCCAAACTGCCTTTCATTTCCAGGAAGTTTTCACAGATTCTCTTGAGTCTGTCAGATTATCACAGAGCTCATCATTGTTAGTTCCTCATCAGATGGTATCTTCTCCTATGTATAGATATCAGACCTTAATTGCCTGTGTATTTTGCCATCAGCACAGCAGCACAGTCTTGATGAATGCCATTGTGAAAACAAGACATTTCTTAGCCGAGGTGTGACAGGCTGTTTGAATCCTGAAAAATTATCTAGCAGTGATAAACTGTTAGATCTAGATCCTGTCTTTCCCACTACCCACTTCATTGCTCATTCTTACTACTTCCAAACTATTTGCATCAGTGAGACAAGGACAGAATATGCCCCATGTCAAAAATGCAGGGTTGGCAAAATTTTGAAAAATTCTGTATTTATTCTTCTGCCCATGTCAAAAATGCAGGGCTGACACATCAAACAACGGCAGCCTTCAGAGGTGCCCTGTTAAACACTATGTCTCTGCTCAGTGAAGATCTCTAAACACCATTAATTGCCATATAATTTCTTTGAACAGTAAAGGGTGTTATGGTTTCTCTCCAGTGTGTTTTGAGTTTTATGTTAGTTCAAAAAGGGTTTTTTTTGTAGGTTTTTTAATGATCTGTGCTCTCTGCAAAGGAAAGTTTTGAAAAATTCTGTATTTATTCTTC
>NW_008622116.1:0-46643 GCF_000691845.1 Merops nubicus
GGGGGTTGTCCGGGGCGGCAACCACCATGAGCATGGGTGTGGGGTTGGGGAGGTGGGAGCGCCTCGCTGGGAGGAAACGGCGAGTTGTTCAGTGCTCGGAATATGCTTTGAGCCCCCAGAAACTGCACAGGCCTCAACAAACACGCGATAGTCCCGTGATTGTAGGATGCCCTACTCTAGTTTAGATACAGACTTGTAGCTGGGAGCCCGAGTTCCTTGGCAAACAGAATTTCTATATTCATCGTTACAAACTTGCCTGCAGTTTTTGCTTGCTGGCATTGATAGAATGTAAGAGTACTGATATGGCTTTCTTAATTTTCTGCATAAAACATAATTGTCTCTTGTACTCTTTAAAATCCCAGTGCTACTTAAGAATCTGTATGATTCTAACAGAAAAAAGTACAGAAGTGCTTGAAAGAAATTAATCCTAAAGGGTTAGGTTATTGAAAAGTGAAGGGGCTTTACCCATTTTTTAGGGATAGAAAAAATATCTCATGCTTTTTCATTTTCTTAGAGAAAAGGAGCAGCATAAGCTTTACAGGATATAGCATTATGATATGTACACTTCCTCTTAAGCCGTTTTTGAGAAGACTTCTCAGTCTGAAATCTTAATATTTTAGTTGCTGGCAAGTTCATTTCAGAATGATGTTACCTTTGTATTTCCTAGCAAAGTATGAATTAATCCAATGTTGCTGTAATTTTAAAAAATATAGATCCACTTCTTAAAACTGCACTATTTACCTTTACTGTGAGGAGAGTTTAAAAAGCACATTAACTTTCTCTTCCTTTTAAGTTCTGTTTTCAAGTGTTGTAACAAAAATTCTGATAGTAAAAATATTAAATTTGCCTCCCTTGTCTGTTTTAAGTGTTGAACTGAACTTTAGCACTTGTGCAACAGTTGCCATTAGAAAAACATCATAAAATCACTTGATCTGATGATAAAATGTGCCCTAACTTCTACTTAAGTAGGAATGAGCTGTAACTAGTTGAAATATGCCTTCAGCAGATCAGCTGTAGGGCAAGACTGTTTATGCTGAGAGCAGAGTGTTCTCCCCAGCTTATTGGATAAAAATAAAGCTTTGTGTTTCTGAGTTGCAATACATTTTTTCCTTATCTTGGACGTCAGATAATTACACTATCAGATTTGGAATGTGACTATATTAACGCTAGGTCGTGCTGCTCAAAACTCAATAAAGTAAATTATTGTTCTTTGTATTTAATGTCATTTAAGAAAACAGTCATTCATCTTAGCATCACAAGTAGCAGGGGTGTAATGTATATCTGAAGAGCCTTGCTTGGCAGTATTTTGCATGTATCCTTTATTTCAGGCTGCTTGTCTTTTTCAGATGCCTGTCTTTCAGCAGATTCAGTCACGGAAGGCTGTTCTTCTGACACTTGGTGTTCTGAATTTGTGGGACTGAGACTTAACTCTTCACAGAGCTCTAGAGTTCTGTGCTTTTGTTCTTGTAGGTGTGCCCCACCAAGGATGTCTACTCGTGACTGAACTCTGAGATCTTTATAGCAGCTATCTGAGATGCTTGTGCATAATTTCTAAACTTTCTTGAACAGTAGAGACTTTTATAGTGGTAAGGAAAAGTACTATTTCAACCAAATCTGCTTAAAATTGATTTCATTAAATCACTTTGGCTTTCCCACATGGGTGTTCAATTTGATTTAAAATATTTTCTTTCTAAATGCAAGAGTGAATGCTACAGGTTACTACCAAGCTGAAAATGAGATATTGCTAGAGGGTGACCCAATTTAACTATGCCAGTTTTCATATAGATCAACTTTCTTATCTGTTCCAAGCCTGAGGGTGTCTGTGTGTCCTCTGTCTGTGCAGATTTCAGTTATCCGCTTCTCTCATTCCTAAATCCACTGCCCTCTGCAGTGATTTCAGATAAACACCATATACTTTCTTAACTTACTTTCTTAAGCGCTTGTGCAATATAGTTGTGTTCAAACAGCTGCTGTGGTTCTCTTCAGAGATTTTTGTAGTACTTGGATGAAGTAACCGTGTTACAATATCTTAGAGCCTGATTTCTGTCTTGCTCATATGTAATCTGTCAGAAGGTATGAATTTCCCCACATTGTGGTGAAATCACACCAAATTCTGCTGTGATTATTCTGAGTTTTACATGACTAGAGTCAGAAGATAACACCATAGAGATAGATCTGTCTTTCAGAAAGGAGTTTGTTTGTGATTGTAACTCTTTTCTTCCCTTTTTGCAGTGGGTGGTCCCTGAGGTGATTGGCCATGCTGTTGTAACCGTACTAATGCTTATTTCATTGCACTGGTTCATCTTTCTCCTTAATTTGCCAGTAGCAACATGGAATATATATAGGTAAGTGCAAAGAGGTTTTTTGTGAGCCATTTTTCTCCTCTCTTCACTGTTTAGCTTTAAGTGCAGTGTGAAGATGAATAATATGCCATGAAGGGATGTTTCAGTTGTGTTCCTGAAGTGTTGTTCTTGTTTCACTTGTGTTCTTCATGGGTCTAACTAACAGAAGACTCCCCTCACAATTAAAATTACAATAAACCCAACAGTGTGAGGGATATTAAACTCTTGGCCTTTCCCTGGATTCTCCCTAGTGCTTAGGAATTTCGATTTGCGAGTCATTCCCAAGTTCACAGGGAATAATAGCATGTTAATTGGGATTACGAGATAGTACTGCAAACATAGCAGTTAATGTTTCTCATGCTGTGCCTGCACGCCCGATAGTGATACCGGTGTAAAAGTACGGAGGTCGGCACGGCCGTTGGCTGTAAAACCATCAGGCTGTGGTGTTATCCCCCACACCCTCCTTCGTTCTCTTTTGCATTGGTTTTGGTCCCCCATCTTGCTTCTTTGTATTTGGAAAGGTTTGTAGACTTTTCCTCTCATGGGAATGGTCTGTGTTACTGGTCTTTGTATTCTGGGCCATCTGCTGCTTTGCAGTAGGGGTTTCCTTGTGGCAACGTTGAGACTGTTGGTTCAAAAATGTTCTTTTTATTTTGTATGATTTTATGTGCAGAGAATTGAACCTTTACAGGTGGCATGCTAATGAAAACTTGAGTGTGGATTTGTCACAAATTCTCTCTAAATATAGTATGAAAAGTTGGCTGTGATTCTTGTTCACATGAATCTGGTGGCACTAACTATTTTCAGGGATGGGTCGAGTTGCTGGTAAAATTAAACTTATTAAAAAGAAGTTGAGGATCCCTTAAGTGATAACCTTATTGTTCCTGGGCAAAATAACCATATATTTATCACCCTTGTTTTCTACAAAACTGCTAGCAAAGCCTTCAAATGTTTCTAAGCTGGAGAAACATTGAGACAGTATAACTTGTACACTTAATAAACAGATGTTGCCTACATGTACACATTCATAGGGATGGTTTTATGTGGCCACTCATTACCATATTATTGTGCTGTTGTATGAAATGACCAATATTCCCTTTGGCATCTACTGGCAAGTACAGAGTTTCTGTTTATACGCATCAGGCAGTGAGCTGTTTTGACTGTTCAAAAAATTTAACATTTTCAACTGCTATTTTGAATTGACAGCTCTCATTTTGTATTGGTTGTATGTAGGGTAGGTGTTCTGAATATGCTAAATCCAGGTTTTTTTTCTCAGATGTGCAGTGTAGGCTATAAATGAGTATGCAAATATGATACTTTGCCTGACCTGCCACAAGAAGTCATAATGTTAAGCCTGTATTGCTAATCCTGCCTTCTTTCTGAGGATTGAGAACTTTCACCCACATTAATAGCCTGGACCTCTAGTGAAGGAATTAGAGGTCTGCAAAAGCAAGTGTGTTGTTTAGCATTATAAAAGAGATCTGGTTGGGCTACGACTTACGTTCAATCCAGGGTTTGATGGACAAAAGTTATGGTAGTCAAAAGAATGGTGGACTGTAAAGTAGTTTGAATATGCTGAAGAGAGGAGAAGGTGTCAGTTACTAAACTAGGATTAAGTGGGAAGAGATGAATAGTGAACCCATTATCATGAGCTGCAGACTTCCAGCATCACCTGAATGGGTTTGAATCTTCATGTATTATAGTATTTCAAGAACCCGTTTCTGGACTAATTGTTGCTGCACATGAATTTAGAAAGGTTTAAGGTTATCATTCTAGGCCAAGATGAGTACAGGAAGGAAAAGAATCGTGTTGAGGTTGAAGAAGCCTGTGCTTTGTTGTATATCTAAGTGATAATAGGTAAGATAACAGCTTCCTCTTATTCTCTTCAAAACCTGCTTAATCTTGATGCATCCATGGCAGTTACAGGTGGTACTGGCTTAATTCATTAATGATCTCAATAATTTCAGTGAGAGTAGAGAGGTTTCCTGTGAAAAGCGGCATTAGAAACAAATCCCAGGAAGGATAAGTTGGTCAAAAACATCAACAAGGGAGACTTACAAAGTTGCAGCATGTTTATTGTAACACCCTACTGGCCTTTCTTGTTCAGCATACTCAGATGCTCAATTAATTTGGTTTATTTTTTGCTGAATTTTGTAGTGTCTTATGCAATCTCCAGTGAGACATAATTTTGTCATACATTCTGCAAAACTAGATAGCTTTGAAGCAGCATATTTGAAGGTAATCATATTTAGAAATATTTTTTTAGTTCTTAAATATTTCTTAGATCTGCTACTATATAAAAGAAACAAGAATTACAAAGGAGATGTTGAATGTGAGTAAACAAAAAGAAAGCAACTCTCTGAAAAAGTTGAACTCTTCCCTTTCTTCTTTGTTATATAGACCTGATTAAGACAATAGGTCTTTAATTGGTCCTTATTCTTGCTGTGTCTGTAGGTAGATCAGACTCTTCTTAAAACTGAAGGAGTTAAAAAAAAAAAAAAAAATTTAAAATACGGTGAAAATTCTGACCAGGGTTTCCACATCCCTTACAAACTTGTGTAACCTGTTGCTGTGGCAGCAGGTTCCACTGAGTGGAGATCCCAGAGGCACTAATGTGTATATTCATCAAAGCTGACAGTTTTCTTCTTCTGTGTGGTTTTGCTGCAGAAGATTTTTGCTGTTTAGAGTATGAGAACTGGCTTGAGTTTTGTCAGCCTCTACCATTGTTGTGACTACAGTTCCTTAGATGTACAAGCTGTACAAGCTTGTGGGCCTCTTGGAAAAACTACCTCCCAAGTTCTGCAATTAAGTTGCATCATAGAATGGTTTGGGTTGGAAGGGATCTTAAAGTTCATCTAGTTCCAACCCTCCTTGCACAGTCGGGGGCACCTCCCACTAGACCAGGTTGCTCAAAGCCCCATCCAACCTGATCTTAAACACAGACACTGATGTAGGATTTTTTAAAACCATTGATGGAGCATCCACAGCTCCCATGGGCAACCTGTTCCAGTGACTCACTACCCTCACAATCAAGAACTTCTTCCAAATTTCTAATCTAAATCTACTCACTTCCAGTTTGAAGTCATTACCCCTCATCCCATCACTACAAGCTCTTGTAAAATGTCCCTCCACAGCTTTCTTGCATGCCCCCTAGAAGGGTGGGTGGGTACTTCCAGGGTGCTGGAAGGCTGCAATATGGTCTCCCTGGAGAATTCTCCAGGCTGAACAACTCCAACTCTCTCAGCCTTTCCTTACAGGAGAGCTGTTCCAGCCCTCTTTGTGGCCCTCCTCTGGACCTGCTCCAACAGGTTTGTGTTGTTCTTGTGTTGGGGGCTCCAGATCTGGACACAGTACTCTATGTGGGGTCTCACCAGAGTGGAGTAGAGGGGCAGAATCACCTCCCTTGACCTGCTGGCCACTCCTCTTTTGATGAAGCCCAGGATATGGTTGGCTTTCTGGGCTGCACTCAGACATTCTTGGCTCATGTTGAGCTTTTCGTCAACCAGCTCTCCCAGGCCTTTCTCCTGAGTTCTGCTCTCAATCCATACTCCACCCAGTCTGTATTTGTGCTTGGGATTGCACTCACCCAGGTGCAGGACATTGCACGTGGCCTTGTTAAACTTCATGAGGTTGGTGTGGGGCCACCTCTCAAGCCTGTCAAGGTCACTCTGAATGGCATCCCTTCCCTCCAGCGTGTCAGCTGCATCACAGAGCTTGGTGCTGTCCTCAAACTTGATGAAGGTGCCCTCGATCCCAGTGTCCATGTCACCAGCAAAGATGTTAAACAGCACCAGCCCTATTACTGACCCCTGAGGAACACCACTCATCGCTGGTCTCCACTGGAGCTGTTGACTCTCCATCAAGCTGTTGACCGCAACTCTTCGAGTGTGACCATCCAACCAGTTCCTTCTCCACTGAGTGGTCCACCCATCAAATCCATGTCTCTCCAATTTAGAGACCAGGATGTCGTGCAGGACAGTGTTCAGTGCTTTGCACGAGTGTTACCATTCTTAAAAAGAAAGGAGTTGTCTGTGTTACCAGTCAGATATCCTGCAGTGCTTTTTAATGCCTCTGGGAAAGAGAGACAAACACTTAGCTGCTTGGGGCTAAGCTGACTGTTTGTTGGCCTCCTGCTGCTGCCAGAAAACCTCCTTGTTTCTTGTTCCCTTCCTTCCTCTCCTCTTATTGAAATAAATATTCTAAGAGGCAGGGGAATGCCTCTTGCAGTACAAGTAGTGCCTTTCCTCAAGTATGTAAAGAAAAGTGTTCAGAGACCTCACTTTTGCTCCAGGTGTAAGAGGAGGAGTTAAATTCCTTTGTGGAAAGAGCATTATTCCAGGAAGGTAGATCCTCTGTGCCATTTACCTGAAATAATAATACTGTTCTAGACTGAGCTCAGCTGGAGTGAGAACTTGATGTGCTTGCATTTGCTGTTTTGAGAAACACTTATGACAAAAGAATATGCTCTTGTTGACTTTTCACAGGACATAAACCCTTGCTTTGCTGGTTTTATTCTTCTTTTTGCTTACATTTCACTCAGTTTTTGTTCTTGCCTGGGTTTGGACAGCAGTACTTTACTTCTTCAGTTCTGCCCAATCTCTCTTCCTATCAGCCTCAGTGTTCCTGGGGAGATAACAGAGGGTGGTTGTGGCAAAGGTGGGAATAATACACAGCTCCTTTGTCTTGTCTTATGCTATCTTATTTTGACCACTGGAGTGTTTGATTACCTGTGTGTGGGGAGTTCTAGTAAATATATCACTTAATTATTACCTGAATTAATTCTTTTCCAGCCCCTTTCATCTAATGCGTCTTTCCACTGTGGGTGGAAGTTTCCTTTAAAGCACCAAGTAACCACAAACAGCAATTAAAATGAGCAGGAATTGGCTATTGCCTGGAAACTCTCCCATTTATACTTGGGAAGCTGGGCTGGTTCTTTCAGCACCTCTTGTCCCCTTACTCTGTCTGTGGGCTGTAGTGGCAGAAGTACACATGATACCCTGAAAGTGAAACGGGGTTTAAAAAGAGCTCCCTTATGCTGAACTGTGAAACAGCTCTTCAGATGAAAATTCCTTCAGTGCAAGCTTTTCCCCTCTCTAATGTTTTGATTACTATAATTCTGGTTTTCATTTCCTTTTTCTTAAAATTTCAGGTACATTATGGTGCCAAGTGGCAACATGGGGGTATTTGATCCCACAGAGATCCATAACCGAGGCCAGCTGAAATCGCACATGAAGGAAGCCATGATTAAACTAGGCTTTCATCTGCTCTGTTTCTTCATGTACCTTTACAGGTTAGTTTCAAAAATTGCTCACAAGGAACAAAGGAATTGTCTGCCAGCTATTTTTGTAGCCTCTGTTCTGCTAGTGTAATTGCTGGTATTCGTGTCTCATCTTTTTGCATCCTGCTAAGCCTCCATAATCTATTCTGACAGCTATCTGCAGTCTCATTATATGTCTTTTTTTCTTTCTGATCAAACGTCGTTTGGAAAGTCAGTATACTCCTTAGCCTCAAAACCACTATAAGTACAATATAACGAGCTACATGATTTCAGCACCTAGAATAAGTGGCCTATTTAGAATGGAAATAATCTTGAGGACCAAGTTTACGTTATGAGTTGTCTTTTAAATGGATGAGTTCCATGGTGGGGCCACTTATTACAAGATGGAAGAACTACTGTTCTTCTACTGCACTGTCACTTCTGCTGTCCTTGGCAAAGCACGTAGCACAGTTGCCTTGACTTTCTATTTCAGAACTGAGCGCAGCTCTCCCATGAAATGGAGAGCTGTTCTTTACTTGCACATGCTTCAGTAATCCACTGGTATAACGTTTTCTGTTTTGTCACAGTATGATTCTGGCTTTGATAAATGATTGAGAAGTTGAAAAAGAACCATTAGCTGCCAAATTGGGTCATCACTCCAGTGACTGGTTGTGGAGCCACAGACACCTTCTGAACATACCTAGACCAGTGTCGTCATGCAGTATATTTTTCCTCTTTGAACAAGACTATTTTTCTGTATTTTTAACATAAAATATTTTCAAAAGACGTTGGATTTGTGTAGGAGTTGTTTTTGTTCCTTTACAACCCAAACCTGGAGCTGCTGCTTCTGTAAGATGAAATCCTTGCTTACAGAACTGATCTCACAGGAATTAAATGGTGAGAAGGGAAACTCATTTCAGCAGCATGGGCTGATAGTATTGGTAGTTGCAGAACAAATTTAAGTGTAGCTCTGATGTCTGCTTCTTACTGGAGGGTGTCAGGATGTGCTTCTGACTGTCAAGGTGTCCTGCTAGAGCCTAGTTTGAAGCAGTGCTTGGAAACAGTAGCACAGCTTGCATCTTTGTGTCACTGTTTTTTTCCAGGCTAAAGGCCAATGGCATAGAAGTTATGTTTTTCTGCCTTTCCACCCCTCCCTCAAACAGTCTTGTGTTTGGATGGATTAAGGTCCCTTTGAAAGTGACACTTGTGTGTAAGAATGAAAAACAGCTAAATGAGAAACATGATTAATACTTGTGTTCTCCCTCCAACTCCTGTTTTGTCATTGAAATAATCATAGCCTCCACATAAAGCAAACATGATATTGCACAAGGGTTGGAGTTGGTTACAGAACAAAAGACTGTCTCTGCAGTCACTACTCCATGAACCTGCTGCTTCCATATCCAGTGAGATGAATGAAGAGCACGCCTAGCTCGAGGAGGTGGTCTGGTGAACCATAACCCAGTTATCCCAATTCTGATGTGACTTGGCTTCAAAGACACCAGCAAATTAAGTTCTTTTTGCAGCTCTTGCATCAGTAGATAAGTATATAAACCTGAGCTTGTATCCTCGCTGTCCAATAATTTTTTTTTCTATGTGCATGGAAACAGTTTTTGAGACAAACACATCAAGTGAAACCACTTCAAAAATACAGTTCTGCAATTAAGTGCTAAAATTTATGAGCTTTTCCTCCTTAAGTACTTGGTTTTTGGTGTATAGCTGTAGTTAGATTGTTTTCACGCCAGCAGTGAAACTTTGTTTCTCTAGATACCTTGTGTTCAATGTTTGTGCTAGGAAAAGTTTGGCTTGAAATTTACAATAGATGGTGTCCAAGTTCAGACAAAGAACTGCTGAAAATTACATTTATAAAAAAAAGCTAAGGAAAATAGCTACCACAGCTGCTTACCACTGACTATTTGATGCCACAAAAATCAAAGTAGAGAAAGTACTGCCTTAGAAAGCTGAAACCCAGGCAGGATGTAGTTTAGGAAAAAAGAGAGCAAATAAAACTTTAGAAGAGGGCAAAGTCAGTAACTTTTGTAGCAGCTTATATGTTATTTGTATGTGAAAAAACATATTACATGTATTTTGGGTGTTATCTATTAGAAGGGCAGTATTAGTAAGCTGCTTAAGTCCTTGCTGTGGTGCCAACAGAAGATAAATTTCATTAATGACTTTTCATATTGAGAAAGATTATCATTAATCTGTAAGTCCACCACTTTAAACAGTTTTATTTTGTAGTCTAAGGACATGATTTTGAGAGAATAGCTTTCTTCATTAATAAAATTGTGTGTAAGAGACATTGTTTTCAATGACTCCTAACTGCTAGCACCTCAGGATAAAGGGGATGACATTAAATAGGGTAGACATGTTCCCTAATAAAATTGCTAAAATTTATCACTGGGTATGAAAAACTTTTCCTTGAGTGAGGGAAGTGTTCCTTCAGAGGGGAGCAGGACAGTGAAACCTAAGGGAAAAGAACAACATGTCTGAACAAAAGAAATTTTAAGTTGGGAGCTTCATCTGGTTTAATCTATATCCCTGACCTAGAGGGATGTTCTTGTGGATTCCTCCCTGCTTCCTTCCTCAAGAGTGAATTATTAACCATGACAGGCCAACAAAAAAATACAGATAAGTTTTCTATGTGGTGGTTGTCAAATATTAAGCTATACTTTTATATGAATGCAAACTTCCTACTCCATTATTTTTAAATATCAATTTTAATAAATAATTTTTTATAATACAAATAAATTCTCTGTTCATTCATATCTAACAACTTGTTATAATAGTTGTAAAAACCACAGTAGCAGGCTCCAGAGACTATGATTTGGCTAAGTAATTACACTGGGAATTTTGAATCTTTCCTGACTGGTACGAGTTATTTCCTGCCTTAACAGAGATCCTCGGAGAGCTCAGCATCAGCAATAGGATAAGATGTAGTTCATTAGCTGGAAGTAGACATCCTGTAGTCGCGGAATCACAGACTGGTAGGGAGTGGAAGGAACCTCTGGAGATCATCTCATCCATTCTCCCTGCCAAAGCAGGTTCACCTGGGGCAGGTTGTACATGAATGCATCCAGGTGGGTTTTGAAAGTCCCCAGGAAAGGAGACTCCACAACCCCTCTGGGCAGCCTGTCCCAGGGCTCCATCATCCTCATGAAAAAAGTTTTTCCTGATGTTGAGGTGGAACTTTGTGTTCCAGTTTGTGCACATTGCCCCTTGTCCTGTCACTGGGCACTACTGAAAAGAGACCAGCCCCGTCCTCTTGACACCCACCCTTTAGATATTGGTAAGCATTGATAAGATTCCTGTTCAACCTTCTCTTCTCCAGGCTAAGTAGCCCCAGGTCTCAGCCTTTCCTCATAAGAGAGATGCTCGTGTCCCCTCACCTTCTTAGTCTTCTGTTAGACTCTCTCCAATAGTTCTTTGTCTCACGGGAGATTCACAGAGCACAGAAATTTTACAACCGTAAAAATCAAATCCCTGTTTTCTGGGTCTCCATCAGAGGATAAAAGGGGCATTTAAATCTAAGCTTATTATACAGAATTAAAGACAGATGCAGCCTTTAGACTGATCTTAAATAAAAATTCACCTACCTATCCCTTTTATGTGAAGCCATCCCTCTTATTCACTCACCAGAATCTATTTCCCTTTGGAATTGAGGTGTTGTCCTGGTCTGAACTAGAACAGAACTAATTCTGTTAATTGATTTTACTTTTCAGATAATTTTTTTTCCAATTTAACTGTACTTTCTGAAGTTAACAGATTTTTGCAGACAGTGTCTGCTTCTAGCAGTGGTAACACTCAGTCTTTACAGAGACTACCAAAGTCTGGTGTGCAGAAAGGCACTTGCTTTTTTGAAGATTGAGGTCACTGCTAAATTTTGTGCACCATGTTGAGGGTGCAGGAAGTAAGAGACTACTCCTGCAGGGAGGAGCAGACAGGACAGGTGACAGCATGGTATTCCATCCCCTGTACATCATGTTGAGTGTAAGGCTGAGGGACCACGAAGGCAAAGTTCTCTTCTGCAGTGGGCAGTGTCCGAGGAGGACTCTGCCTGTGATCCCCATCTGTGTGTTCTTGAATCCAGCTCCTGTCTGCTGCTGAGTCCAGTCTGAGACTTCCCCAGTGCCTGCTCCACAGCATCAGTGGTGAGATAATTGCCATAAGAGGGTCTGGGTTCAATATTTGGGTTGTATATTTCATGGTATTATTATTATTTTTGTTAAAGCTGTTTTAGTTTTCTTTTTCAATCCCTAAGTGTCTGTCCCTTATTCCCTTTCAGGGAAGGGAGAGCATCCGTCATTTGCCTAGTGGCTGGCCCAGCCCCAACCCTTGGCAGACATCCAAGTATAACTTCATGAGGGGACTATGAGCTTAGCCTTCAAATGATTAGCTATGATTTATAAAAAGCTCTTAATCCATGAAATAAATCTGAAATTGGCCTACAGGGATTCTAGTATCTAACCAGGGTTATTAAGCTCTTGTGTTCACCCACAGTCTAGAGCCTGGTCAGTTTGCTATGGCACTAAGTCACCCAACAGTTTTCAGAGAGATTAGATAACACTTCTAGTACAGCACTTGGCGGGGAGAGGGGGGTTAACATATTTATGTTAAAATGGGTACAGCAGCATATTTCCCCTGATTAATCGCTAGTTACATACCTCTGATTATTTAGCCCATTTTATTAAAGAATATACTTATCTTCCTAGCCTAGTAAATTACTGTTTTGTTTGGGTTTTGTTTTTTAAATAGTTCTGTATTATGGAACATAGGAAATCAGTGAGATTAACAGTATGAGCAGTAGTCCTAAAGACAGTTCTACGTGCAGGTTAGCAATGAACCTGAAACCCTGGTAAGCCCACAAAAGCCCATTTTTATCTGTTCAGTATTGGCATAGCTGTTATCAGTTTTTGGTTTTGTTTTTTTTTTTTTTTTCTCACAAACTCTAGGATTTTGTACAAATGCCAAGAAGAGAACATTTTTGCCTCTAAGAATATAGTAATGATGAGACTGGAGGTAGTGATTGGAAAATTTGGGCTATGTGGACCACCATGCGGTTAACAGTACCTCAACCACTACCTCAGACAGAGTTTGGATTGAGAAGCTAATTGTGAAATGCTTATTTACTATCAGGTTCCTCATGAAATTTCTTTTAAATAATCTGAAATGTTTTAAAAAAAAATAAAAATTACAAAAATCTTAGCTGTGCTGAAATTTCATAGTTCTATAGAAATCATGTACCCATTTCTCTTGCATTCTTCTCACCACTTCAAGGCAGACAGGACAGCAGAGGAAGCACAGTAACAAACCTAGCCAAAAAAATTACTTCCTTCACCTGCTGTGTGGATCACTCATGGCTCAAGTGGCTCTGCAATACAGAAGCTCAAAGAATTCAAAAATTGAATGCACTTCAGCAAAAGGTTTGAGCTTGGAAAAGCTAAAGGAAGAGGAGGGCAAATTTAGGCATAACTTTTTATTTAACAGAACATTGGCAAAAGATGAGTAAAACCATCTAAAATGTAGGACAAAATGCCATTTTTGTCTCTTCCAGTGTTTTAAAGCAGAGGGTAGAGGGACAAGGACACAGGGCTAGTTGGAAGGAACAAAGCCAACAGTTGAGAAATGGCCTCAAGAGCTCTCAGACACCAAAGCTGCTTAGGTCAACCTCAGACAGCAGTCTGGCACTCATCCATTACCAGTTCAGGAGAAATCTAAGCAGGAGATGGAAGTACTTTAGAAGCACCTTCTTAATATGAAGTATCAAAAACCACCACGAATGCCACCGATCACCTAAAGCAACCCACATCTGGTATTTCAGCGAGCTCCAGCACCAAGGATTCCAGGCTTTCACAGAGCCTCATAGGAGCCAGGCATTCAACAGCTTGGGTAAGACAGAGCAAGACACAGGCAAGCAGCGTGCCAGTTGTACAGTGAATACACAAGCATAGGGTAGATTAGAGCCAAACATCAGGAAGTGGGAAGCTTCTAACACACCAGCAAGTGGATCGTCTTCAGCTAAACTGCCACAAGTTAATTTTCCTAGCAAGGAAATAAAATCAGACAAATATTGGAAGAGATCTGTAATTAATGATCAAGAACTTAGCATCCAAGTCAGTCATGTAAGTGAAGTTAGGGAAACTAAGAACTATTCATTCCAGTTATTTATTCTGTTTATTGAATTGAAAGAAAGGGAATACAAACATTTCTGTTAAGTGCTGTGCACCAACATGGAAAAAGTGTTTTGTTTTTTTTTTTAAAAATCCTAATAAAAACAAATCAGAAGTTAATGTAGTTCCAATTGAACAATTTTTAAAGATATGTTTAAAATACTACACATTTATAAAATAAAAAAGTTAAAACGGTGTTCTGTAATTAATTAGTAAAACAAGTGAAAATAAATACAAGACCCAAAGTTCTTATGTTTTTAATGTAATATAGCAAAGAAATTTTTAACTACTGAATATAATCCAAGGAGAGTAACAAAAATCCAGAAAGTTTAAGAACGCAATCCTTTGAAACATTTAATATCAGTCCATAGCAAATAGTCATTACATACCAAAAGCTCTAAGTGTTAACTAGTTCCACCACAACTCCATATAAATCTTGACAATTTAGAAATCTTGAGATCAACAATAAAGTTCTTTTCTTGATCTCTACAGCTTGGTTTGTAAGTACATACATGCTTTGAGGATCCATTTTTTCCCATAAGTTTTCGAGGAGCCAATAACTTTTTCCATCTGTGCCTAAAAATGTTAAAGATTCAAATCTAGCACACATACCCTAACAATGAAAAATGTTTAAGAAAAAAGATGGGGCACAATGAATTTTGAATTTATAAAAATATACTGGTATTGACCAAAACCTTCTGGTCAAAGGACACTTCACACACACAACTTAAAAGTATGCAATAAAACATGACAAGTACCTAGAACACTTGGTTCTCTGTCTGTTCATGGGACACATGCACACACACATTCATTCCAGATGGGAGGGACACTCTCACAGGCATTTTACTGAATCCAGATTATCTGGACTAATAGACAGAAAACTTGTCTACAGTTTATTTCAACAACTAGAGGCAGCTACTGCAGCAGTAGTTCAACACTGCACACTTCAATTAAGTCCACCCTGTTTAAAAAAGTGTCAAAACATTGTCTTGAAGTAGCAGTTTTCAAAATTAAGTATGGCATCTCAAAATGGACTCAAGCCAATGTGGAGGAGGTCAAAAAGAGGATTAGCCATTTACGAGATAGGTATTCCTCTTAACTGTAATAGTTGTCTTAAAAAAAAAATTAGATACAAGTGTATATTGTAGCTAAAAACATGGACAAACTATTGAAAGTGCATTTTTCCATCTCCCCCTTGAGTTACAGTAGTTTATCTGTTGGTCAGTAAATCCTGATTTTTATATCCTTTTGTCTTTCTCTACCTCCTCCTGCCCATTTGGGTCTACATCATCTCCCCTCAAACTACAGCTAACTCTACGAGTCCTGGTTTGCTGATAAGGAAGCCTTCAGAACAGATTTTGGGTGGGAGCATCACTTAGCAGTGTGAAGTATTTAACCAGACACACACTCCCAGCAACACACCAAGTTTTATTACACATGACCTGTTGGAAGCCAAGTTGAGAAGTAACTGGCAAGATCTGGATAGATTTCTAGTTTGCATGTTTGCTTTAATCATAAAAAAAGTTAACTTTAAAGCTGGAGGTCTTTAGAAAATGACAGAGGAAATGTAAAACAAAAGTGTCATTTCCCCCCCACCCCACTACCCTCCCCTCCAAAATAAGGACAGATCTAACATTTTCCCTTTTATACTCCACTGTGCCTTGAAAATTACTTACCTGAACAGCTAAAGAACATTCAGATAATAAAATGCTTCAGCATAATTTTTTTTTAAAGATCTGCCTTGACAATAACCTGTGGCTACCATGAACATTTTAAGCCAACAGCTGACCTGAGAAAGTTAGAGGAGTACACGCTTACAGTATTTTCCTCTCTAAAACCACAGGTCTGTTGACCAGAAATACAGTCATTTAGTGCAGGTGTGTACTTGTTCCAGCCTGAGGCTCCAGCCTATGAACATTTTTAAGCACATGGAAATTGATGTGTTGCAAATGAGCAAACTTATTTGTTTTCCACCCACCCCCCCAGTCTCATTTTGTAGTTGGTGTACAAAAAGTATTGGTACTTTTCAATTGGCATACTGGGAATGCATGACGTGTTAGAAACAGTTTAAGTTCCTCTTTAATCTACAGGTTGGAATGGTAGTCGTTACTGCTAGACCTAGAATGTCAGTTTACCATGGGACCAAATAGTGTGGAGAAATGAAGATTACTCTCCCACCGTTCTCTTCTCTCTGCTCATCACCTGTGAGAAGCTGACAGCTACACACTATGCTCTTGCTGGGACACTGGAAACGGTGCCATCTACATGGAGCTTTCCTTTACATTGCATAGTTGCACCAGGAAACCAAAGTGGAGGTATCAGAACACGTGCTGCTCCCTAACGCTGCTTCTAAATACCTGAAGTGTGTTTTAGAGGTACAAAACCAAGCCCAGAAGAGAAACCCCAGAATGGAGGGGCAGTGTTTTGGCAGAAGTACCGAGTTTAAACTTCTGGTTGTAATGAATTGCACTGGAAAATAGCATCAGCCCATACGCACCGCCACACAGCTTGCACCAGGTAAGGAGTCTGCTGTGTTTAGATATGGCCACCACCTTAATAATGCCTCTTCAAATGCATATGAGATTTTAAATCTAAACTTCAGATTTGATCTAGCCTTCACTGCCTGCCCAAAGTTCCCACTGAAGTTCCCACGAGTATGAGGTAAGCAAATAGTGCCAGACCATTGTAGGAGACACCAAGAAACATCAAAAATCAGGATTATTCTCCTTACTCTCCCTCAATATTTTGTTTGAAAATGTAACTTCCAAAGATTCGCATACTGTCATTGCTTAGGAATTATACCACATTACAGTTTAGGTAGTCCATTTTTATTTAAAACCCAAGGGTTTAGTTTACTCATATTTGACCTTTGGAAGTGGTCCGTTTCCCTGCAACACTGATGCCACAGGAACAAGACTGACTGATGTCACACCCTCTGAACTAGGAAGAGAAATAAAAAGCCTCCTCTAGAACTAGTTCAGTTGTAGTATGTATTCCCAGTACTGTGCAACAGTAATTGCTATCAAAGAAAGTCACCTTAATTTTAAGGCAAAGGTACTAGATGGAAGATAAGAACATAGGTTCCTACTTCATTTTGGAGGTACTAAGAGGAGTACATCAGATTCAGGGCTGGTCTCAGCCTAAGTATCAGAATCTTAAATTGTGTTTAAGTTTACACAAGGCAAAAAAAAAACCCACCAACTGATGGCTGAGATCTAAAAAAAAAAAAAAAAAGTCTAACCTGCTAAGCTTCACTTTCTTTTTCTGGGAAAGAAAAAGGGACTGTTTATGTTAAACACCACATTCCCATTCAAAGTGGCTACACTTCTCTGCTCACAAACTCCAGCAAACCTTCCCCCACCCTTCTTTTACACATGACTAATAAGGACCCTAGATTATAATCTCAGTAGAGGATGAAGTCCATACTTCTGTTCACATTAATTCTTGGTGGCACACCTTTCCCCTGCTCTCTCTTTACTTCACAGCAGCACCAACACTGCCTTCCCACCCAAAGTGGCAAAAGGGAATCCAGTGCCATCCCATAATGAATTTGTGTGTAGTGCAGAGCACAGTGATGCCAGGCCATCTGTTTACATCCAAAAAGAATAAATACTTAAAATATAAATGTCTCTTTTCTTAATATGGGATATTCGTGGATTAGGGATATTCCTGGATGTATCAAGATGTTCACAGCAACAGCTGGCAACAAGGTCTAAGAGAGGTATTTAAATCTGCAAACTTAAAAGTATATTCTCAGAAAGAAAATCTACTTATCTTCGTTTAGCAAACAAAGAAAAATTTCCATCAGAAGACAAGTGTTTAATTATGATCTGTATGATAATTACTTTTACAAAACGTTGACTTTGTGAAGAAAGGATTCAACACATTCTTCCCTCGAAGTGTAGTCTACCTTTCACCAGCATTGTTGCATATGTTTATGTCATTAAACAAAACAGCAAACCCACCAACAAAAAGACCTTGTCTCATTTTAACTTAGTTCTGAACACTTCCTACATATCTGTAAAGATGGACAGCAGGTTTATCCTTCTAAAACAAGCTTCACTGCCTACACAAAGCTCCTTCCAGACACGGCTTTTGACTGGGTCTCGAGACACTCTGGAAAAGCATCAGTGATACTGTGTTTCACACCACTTCTTGCATTGTTTTAATTCCAAATGTATACAAATGAAGTCATTTTAATCCTATAAATAATTTATTTTTAAAAAATTGTGCTGTTAACCCCTTTGCAGGGCAACGAGCTATGTGAAAAGTACAAAACTTTTTGTCAAATGTGATACTGAGAGTGCTTTTGACATAGTTCATTTGTTTACCATCTCAATTTATATATACTGCGCAACGGGCAAGGCTAGAATCCATGAACCAAGCTGCAAAGATCTCAAGCTAAGTAAGGCGGAGAGAGACTTGAGAAACAAGAGAAGGAAATACTTTCCTATCCAATGGATACTCTTCAGACTAAAGCACTCTTTCTATCAAGCCTTCTAAACTGTTAAATAAAGTGTTCCAAACAAGCATTTAAACTTCATTACACAGAAGAGCAACAAGAACAGTAGCCTGCCAGACAAAAAGGCAGGAGGGAAAAATATATATACTGAGTTCAATGGTTAGCCTGAATGTAGCACAGTTCTTCACAACCGATGGGGGGGTAATTTCAACACGGTGTCCAACAACGTTCTAACGACGTGCTTCATCTCGACTGGTTACTATGAAGCAAGGTGGTAAATGTTTGGCCCCGACCGGGCTTCAGAAATGGTTCTTTTTCATGACGAGCATGTCTGTCCAGCTATCAATCATGTTTGTTTGCACCAAATCCCAAGCCATTTAAAATACGACTAATTAAGTTAACTGAAGTCGTCTGCTCCAAATTCGCCATCAACTATCCATGCTACTGCATTCCTCTGAGCAAAAACAAAAACAGAGAAAAATCACACCTTCAAGATCTTACCGGTAGCAAATATTTCTAAGGTCATTAATACAGTCTATCTACATAAGCTTTACTGAACATGCATTAGTTAATGGATCTTACTGCTGTAACAATCCCATGCTAAAAATGACTTAGTTTAGATATTATTAATTTGGAGATTCATTTAGCATGTTAGGCATTGGTACACAAAAAGCATCTCTTCCAAAAAGACCTAACACACATTAGCATTCCAGCTCTAGGGGAACGTGCTAATTACAAAGCTGTCTGGTCATCCATTTAAGATCCCCAAGTTGTTAGGTATTACTCTGTGCACCTATACTCTTGTGGTAACACTGCTGTGAGAAATCACTCTTCTATTGTTTTGATTTTTTATTGCAATTATGAGCTCATTTTCTGGAGGTACTAAGAAAGAGTAAGCAAGCAGCTAATGGGAGGAATCAAAACCAGGAGGAAAACCAACTGGAGGGTAGGCTACGAGTCCTTATAGGGGCACTCAAGGTGTTGCAAACAGGAGATTGGTCAGGCTGGTTCACCCAGTCCAATACCAGAAGCAGATGTGTCAGAAGACACAGGAGCAGGGAGAGGAGGCAATTCTTCTTCCTAATATCCTCCCAACTTTTCAGCCATTTTCACCTAAGGGACATTCTGAACTAGAGGCGTTTACTTATCTAGTAGCACTCAATGGATTTCTCTGATTACTTTGT
Organism: Merops nubicus; assembly: GCF_000691845.1. NCBI lineage: Eukaryota > Metazoa > Chordata > Aves > Coraciiformes > Meropidae > Merops > Merops nubicus. The sequence continues at coordinate 19,413 of NW_008622116.1, forward strand.
CCAGGTTCCCCTTGAACTCGTGTCCACACCTAGTATCCACAAGGTCCTGTAGTAATGGGATATAGTATATTTCATTTTAATGTCTATTATAAATTTTTACCATGAGCTTGAATGTGTAATGCCAGAAGTCTATAAAGAGCAGAACCACCTCTCAGTTGTTATCTCATTAATGGTTCTTGGGGGGAGGTAAGAAGAGTTGGGAACAAGTGCGCATTTTGGCAGTGAAAAAAAGCTATGTTGTCTCTCCCAGGCACAGACAACTGCTGATGGCTGGGAAGGAATCAGTTGTGTACAGGTTTTATGGTGGAAATCTTCAGACTTTTGCAAGTACTATAATTATATTATTCGACTTGTAGTGTGTCAGAATGCATTATTTAAATTTTAATAACGCTGTATGTTATTAAACCTCAAGGATTGGAGGCAAGATTTTTTTTAAGAAGTCTACGTAAGTTAATACAATCCTGAGGTCTTGATGACATCAGGGCTACATCATAAAACTGAGTACCATTTTGGAAATACCAGTCATTTCCTTTTTTATTCCACAAATACAAGTAACTTAGATAATAAGATCAACAGCCATACGTAAAACAACAGTAACTTTTTTAGTGAAAGTAACGATTCTAACCCAAGAGTTAAAAGAGTTTTATGGTAAAGAGAACCCACCAAACCAACTGCCTTTGATGTAAGCTTTGAGAGACTGGCCAGCAGACAGGCACACTGTTTTTTACCTTCAATATCCTGGTTGTCTACGAAAGGTGCTGGTCCCCATATCCTAACAGTGCCATCGTCCGAAGCGCTGGCCATCATGGAGGGCACCTGGGGGTTCCAGCTCACGCAGTTCACGGTGCGCGTGTGCCCCGTCAGCTCCGCGATGGGCAGCTCGCTGCGCTTGTGCCAGATGTACACTTTGTGATCTGCACCAGACACAGCCAAACACACGGCGTGAGAGGCGCTGCTCTGCACGGGCCCCTCGCTCCCACCAAGCGGCGCTTCCACACAGGCCCTCAGCAACTACAGCCTCTGAGTGAGGTAAACCCCTCACTGCTGAACGTACTATAGCACTAGTAGTTTTTCTTCTGAAAACAATCCAAAGAATATGGGTAAAGCTCTTGCACTATGAGGCACGTTCCCTTTTAAGACTTGCAAGTCTACCACACTTGGTATTTGAAGAAAAACATCCGACTACAATGCAAATAAGAGAGAAACAAAGCTACTTGTGAATGAAAGATGGAGCGGCAGTCTTCTTCAAAAGGTCTTGCAGGTTTTTTTTCTTAAATGATCTTATTTACAGATATGTACACACTGTTTACAGATATGTACATATTTAGTACATGCATTAGAGTCATGAGTACTCGGGCAGAATATTTACAACCACCACCTGTTGATGAGTACAAGGTAAGGTCACACCTCTATAGTTTCTGTGAAATACATCTTTCTATGAAAAGACACAAAACAACCCAGTCAAAGTGCAAACAGAGCAAATGAGAGAGAACAACAAAGCTTAATGTCTCCAATTCTGAGCCATTCCTGTCTTTGCCTACTATTAATTTGTGTGGTATTTAAAAACATGGATTTGTACATATTAAAGTAGATGAAATAATCCTACAGATCTTATTTTGCAATAGGAAGCTTTTAGTTGCTTCCAGCAACACGTCAGAAAAAACAGTGAAGTAGTGAGATGCTGCACTGCAATTTTTAGAGAAGTGTTACTGCTTTATAGCCAAGCACATTTAAGAATAGGTGACTAAGAATGAAGGAAAAGTAAGAATTTTAAGGATAAAGGTGGTGGGGTTGATTAGTTGGTTTCTTCTTTTTCCCCAACAAGCCTGTGGGTGGACCACTCTAGGAATAGCTTTGTTTGGAATATTCCAAAGACATAGAGACTGAACAAGTATATGTTATTAGTATTACACAAAAGCCCAGTATTTAGGTCTAGTGTATCAAATGAAAGTATTTTAATCTATTTGAAAGGTTTTAGTGTAGATGTTATTCTGAAGGCTTAGCAAACAAACCAATCTGCCTCTACTTCTCCCCCCAAACCCTTACAAAACAAGTTTGCTTTCTGACCTACCTGCTAGAATAGCATCATGGAACCATGTGATAACTCAACTGTCTTCTGCTGAATCAGCTCATTTGAGTACAACACCTTTACACAGTTCTGGTTGTGTTTACATTCCACTTACGATTTCAAGAGACTACATAGCCACGCTATGCATCAAACAACACAATTCACTGTCTGCTTAACACTGGACACGCGAGTCTCTGCTCTCTGGGAGAATCAAAGCCTGAACACAAACCAGTATTTTGGCGCTTGTCAGAGGCCTGTAGTTTGTTTTGGAAAAAACAAGTTAGCTAGTTTAAGGCAGCAGTCACTTTCCCTCTCAGAAGGAGACCTCGATTTTCATCCTATCAATGCAAATGTTAGAAGTATCCTACCTAGCTGACAACCTACCTTAGGTTTAAGAGATTATGACAATGTAAACACTTAATATAAAAAGGCTGTGACAGTGTGATGTTAGTTTTGTTTGCTTGTTTAAGATTCATACACTTTCTCAGTAGCCACATTTGCAGTAATTCAGTGCAAAGAGACAACAGCTTCAGACAGTTAAAATATAAATAGGGTGCCATCAGTTTCAAGTACTGCTCAGTAGTTCTTAGACAATGAAGGTAATAAAGAATAAATAAGGAGGGGGGGGAAGGACAGGTGCACTGTATTATCCACGTCTACACATGCACATCAGTATGGCTCAACACAAATCCTGAACTTTCAGGTACTTGGGTCCCAAACCAAGGACCTTGTTCAGCCATGAAAATGCTCACACTGGATTAGAGCTGCTGTCCTTCCGCCATATTCCACTGAGTCTGGTCAAAGGGTGAAATTTGGTTTTATTTTAGATATTTGGTATTTTCCAGAAAAGGACAGTAGCAATGTCCTGCCCAACCTTACTTCCCAACAGCTACAAGTTACGTAGTACTAACCACGACTGCTTATATATTCCAAGCAATTCTTATTCCTGCATAGGCTTGAATCTTAAGTGACCTCCATGGGAGGTGATGGCACTCAGGGACAGACCTGAACCAAGCCAACATATAAGCCATTAACTGATTTCTATTTTTCCACAGACAGTTGAAGAAAAGCATACCATAAAGCCTTCGATCACTAAGATACTCTAGCAGACTATGTCAACAACTGCTTAATTCGAGACAACTCCTCCCATAATTAAGCTGATGACTCTACTGAAATCAAAATATCACCACACCTATATCTTCAACAGGAAAATAAAGCTGTTACTCCCCAAAAATATTTTTGATTCAACCCATAAGCCAAAATATCATACCACAAAAAGAAAAAAGCCTCAAAAGCACCCCACCCACTTCTAATTAGAACTGTACAGATGTTTTTGATTTAGAGGAGTAACACAAGATTCATTAATGCTTTCTACTACTGTCATCCTCTCAAAAGATTCTTTCTCTGAGCACACTATTTCTTGAAGTATGAGAGCACAGACTGTGGCAAACTTACTAATGGACTAGTTGCTTGCTTTTATAGATGACAGCTGCTAACAGTAACATTATAAAAGTAAGGTCTGGAAGGATACACTGTTCCAAGTTTTCTGCACAGAAGAGAATGATGTTACCTTCGCTGCCACTTGCGATGAAATCTTCATTATGACCTCCAAAACATGAGTGAATTGTGTAAAATCCTTGTGTAACACCTTGATACTTTCTCACTAAAACTCTGTCTTGTAAGTCCCATAAGTGAACTCCCTGAGAATAAGAAGTACAAAGAACATTATTTTATCATTAAACATTATTAATTGCATTCTTTTGAAGCACTAAAAAGTTAAACATGATGCAAGTACATTACTTCAGCCAACTTCTGTACTTCTGTATCAAAAAAAGTAAAGATATACTAAATTATGTAAGATTAAGCTTCCAGTCTATGGTCCCTTCCATTCTGAAAGCTCCTATTCTTACCCAAGGTTCCAAAAGTAGAAATAAATAAAATCTAATTCTCACCCCCCCAAAGGATCAACCTGCCACAATTCTTGCTGTGCCCAGCTACCCAATGCAATAGATGGATAATAGCATTTTATTGTATATATTTCATAGTATGAAACTTGACTGTAAATGAGTTTTAAAAAAAAAAAAATCAGTCTCAATAATGACTGCCTTCTTGCCAGAGAATGCCAGGCTATATCTATGAACAGCAAGACCTTCATATTACATGAAATACAACTAGTTACTATCAAATATTCCATTTATAATCACCAACTCACCTGAGTTGCTACATTTAACAAAGCTAAACGGCCATTTTTTGAAATAGTAAATGACATAATAGGGTGATCTTCTTGTACTCTGAAATGATAAGACACACATCAGTGTTAAGAGTACACGTAACCAAACAGTGATGCAACACCAAGACAAAAGGTGTGTCCTGTCTCTACAATATTATCAGGGAAAGACAGTTCTGAATTTGAAATTAGGTATATCTCTATATGTCAGTACAAGCCACATCTGCAATACTTTGCTTATACTTACGATTACAAATCCCACAACCAAAAGTGACTTCAGACCTCAACACCAACTCCTAACTTTGTGTGGGATCTACCACAATACGCCAGGAATTGAGAAGATGACAACTACTTATGACAAATGTCAAAACATCCATGAGAAAACCTACTCCAGTGCTTAGGAAGTTATTTCTAATACTTGATCTAATGCTCCTTGCTGCAGCTGGAACTCAGTAATTCTTGTACAATGTTATTCTCCTCATCTTTTAAATACTAGGAGCATTTTAGTAACTTATTTGCCATCCTGCCCCACAAACTCTTCCTCAATCTTCTCCTGATACTACGAACCAGGAATTCAAAACCAAAGAAAGAGGTAGTTACATGTTCCTGTCTGTAAGATCCTCAAAGTTATAACCCCGAATTCGCTGGTGTGTGTCCGATGCTAGAACGGTTTTCCCATCACTCAAGCACCAAAGGCATTGTACTCGCACCCCTTCCCAGGAGTCAAGGAGGTTACCATCTAAATCCTGATCAGAAGAGAGGAGAAAAAAAAAAATTGAACTGTTAATCTCTGATTTCTGAGGAGCTGACAAGTATTTTTTCCACATTCTGTTCAGACAATGCTAGAGAAAGCAGTTCTAAAAGAACAATCTTAGAAGAGAGGACTTAATGAATTAGACTTGGCTGTCTTCATCAAGGTCTTTTGTACCTATCTGCCCCAGAGAGCTGAGAAACCTTTTTGACGCTTTGTCCTCATGCATGACACGTGCTCTTTAAATCACATCACAGAGCTCACCTCTGCAGTGAGTGAGGTTTGTATACAGCACTATTATTCTGGATATCAATTCAGATGACAAGCAATCAAGAGTAGGCTGAGACTGTGGACCACCACCCAAAATCAACTCTAGTCAAGTAGCGAGTTTCAAATTTCTTCTTACGCTAAGCAAAGACAGCATGCAAAAACCTAAGAAAAGACAGTCAAAATTCTGTAGAATAAACATCATTTATGGACTAAGGCACTACTTTATTAGTCTATTTTCTAAAGCAGCTAAGGGGAAAAAAAAAATTCCTGGCCCACAAATTCTGCTTTAGGCAGACAAAAGGTGCTTGAACCCTTCTATCCGCTACGTACAGAAGTGCTGCTGAAATATCAGCTTTAATCTATTGCTTCTTTGACTTACAAAGTATCAGTAGCGTACATGCCTGAAAACCCATGAACCTCAGATCTGACCATGACAAACTTTTAGTTTTTTGCATTTTCAGTGGGAGAGATGCAGAGAACTTACACACTGATAGAACTGCCCACGCTGACCTCCCGTTACAAAACGCTTCCCGTCAGGATTCCAGGCCACGCTTGTTAAACTGTCTTCATGAGACTGGCTCATCTTTGTCCTCAGCTCCCCAGTCTGGAAGATAAACCAAGACAGCAAGGCCTTACACCAGAACCCTCTCCCAAAAAAGGCATCGATAGAATTATCTGACAGGCACAGTGTTTAGAAGTGACTATTTCAACACATTTATTAAAAAGCAACACAAGTCTATTAATAATACAATAAAAAGCCAGAACTACTTCAGCACCTCCAGTGACCCTGGACTTGATTTGGAACAATTTCTTTTGTCCATCAAAACAAGAGAGATGGACTAGTTGGTATGTCAGACAACTGGAAGATTTGAGTCAAGAAAGTAATTAAAAGAAATCGGAAGAACATCTAAGAGAGAAGCAATACAAAATTAAAAACTAAGCGTGGAAAGTAAGGAGACAGGAGGAGACTACAAGAAAACAGATGACAAAATACATTTTAGTAAAAAGTGGGTAGTATCAAACCATTTAGAACACTTTTCTCCCAGAGCTGGAGCTCTCCATGCCAAAATTTAGCTTTCATCCCCAGCTTATAATGCTCCTGTTTCACAAGACAGAGTGCCAGTGAGTGGCTTACCATTGTCAAAACAGTAAGAGCTTCTCTCTGTTCCCTTGTGCCAGCTCTAGTGCTCTTCATTGAGCCAATTTAGTCAATTAGACAGAAGTATTCCAAGGGTGAAAAACGGGAACATCTTTGTTTCAGGAAACTAAATTAGTTCCGAGTCTAAGGCAGCATAAGACAGACAATACAGCCTGCAACTGAGGCAGGGGAAGCTTTTATATCAACTCAAGTGCCCATAAAAATCAGCAGCAAAAAAGGATTTTCAAATTTATACAGGAAAGGGCAAAATGCCCTGGTGTCTAACTGAAAGATGAAATTCTGAAATAATAAATTTAAGACTCTGTGGATCTTCCACTAATATCACTGGGAAGGTTATACAAAGCGAAAATAAATTGTATCTTTTAAATTGTACTTGTCAAAGTCTTCAATGAGCAACTGTTCCCCTTAGATGGCAATTGTGCCCTCTGTTTCTCTTGATTAATTTACTGTTCTACTCTTCAGTAGCTCTCTAAGGTCCTATAGATTTAAGCCATTCTTTCTCAGAAATTATCATTAACCAGATACACTAGAATTCCTCCTCAGTCCCAGGCACTTGGACTTGAACTCTACTTGTAGGCTGCCATAGTAATTTTTTTTCAAATTGAGGTGGTGGAGAGATCGGTGTCTCTATACAGCCACACCTTTGCACAACACATTTGTAGAAACAACTTCTTCATGCTTAATGTATTTAGATATTGAAAAGAATGCATTACACTGACCACAAAGTTTTATTTATTTACTCTTGGTCACCACTTACTTGTACATTCCAGAGCCAAAGCTCAGAACAATCATCTGGGCCACAGGCAACAAGATAGTTGTCATCTGGACTCCAAGCAATATAAGAGACACCATATGCATGACCTTCTAACGTCTTAAGTAGTTTTAGCTGGTGAGTATCCTGAAACAAGAGAGATTCTGTTGAGACAATGCAAATGAACTCCTACTAGATTTCACACATACAGTGTGCCCAAGTACAGCATTGCAAGTTTGCTTCACACAACTTGGCACCCACATTTTACAAGAGACGTGAATAGATTCCTACTGGAAAAGCAGTTGCCAGTTTACAGAGTGGGACCATAAAATTAAAGCTTCTAAGTTTCAACATGCAGAACAAGAACATTTGTAGGCATTTTTGTTCTAATCTTCCATGACTCTGAACATGGAACTCACAAAACACCGTTCTGTACAGAGTTGTACGTTACATTACACTTGCTTTAGTACAAAAAGTTTCTGTAGTGCCAAGTCTCTCCGCATCTACTGGAGGACAAAAGTACTATTATCTATATTTTACAGAATTAAGGACATGCTAGAAGCCTATTATGGTTATGCAGACAACCAAAATTTTCACATATACCAAGAAGGGAAAACCTCCAAGTGCCAGATGTTTTTATAAACTTGAGTATCTTGTGTGTGCTGCTAAAGAAATAAGTTTTACAGAAACATATTTTTAAAACTTTCTTGAAAGGTGTTGTTATTTCAGAAGAGCTGCCTAGAGCAATCTGTTGCATCTTTTCTGCCAGATTTAGTGAATGAAGCATACCTCGCTCACGCAAAGTATCTTGTATCACCTTTATGCTACAGCTATTCTACTGCTGCCTTGTCAGAGGAACATCACTTTCAAGCAGCTTATCAAAAGAAATAGTACAGCTAGATACTGTGAAACCACCACACACTGGCTTTCTAAATAAAGCAACATTTCAGTACAGTATTAACACTGTCTCTTGACAACACAGGCATATACAGAAAGGAGAACCAAGCTTGTTAAATTGCTATCAATTTTTGTGAAGCTTCTTGGAAATGGGCAAGTGGATTTTCCTACTCCACACCTTTTTTTTTTCCTGCATGGGGGATGTTTATACCTCCCTACTTCTCTTCAAAAAGAATGACTTGTTTCAAAACCTTGCTTTCTCAAATTGTCCCTTCTCTTTCATTTTAGTATTAATCAGCAGAGCACCTCTTGATTCTAAAGAGAAAGAACACGGTCAGCAGAGGAACAGAATGACATGAAGGACTCTCTCCTCTGATTGGCTGTGAAGAGATTTGACAACTCTAAGCCAGACTGCAGCTTTGATGGTTATGCTGGCTAAAAAAACTAAATTCCTCAAATGAGCCTAACAATCTTCAAAGCATAGAGAAAGAAAGGCCACCAAATGGATCTTCTGACAGCCTTCTTTCCATTCTAATTCTTCTTGCTGGTCTCCAGACGCATTAGCGTCTAATGCAGCTATATTCATCAGCAAGGAAACCAAGTCATGTCTGACATCATCTCACGTCCTTGCAGCTTGCCAGCCCACTGATGCATTTCTTTTTTGCATCAAGATCAAAGTAGCCTGTCACTTTTGCATCACATTTGAGACTCCTGAGGAGCAAGTTATGTAGAATATTCTTCTTCTAATGACAGGACTTTGTGGCTGTTACTATCTCTCACGCTGCTCTCATACTGCTCTCCAAATACTGCAAAACTGCTACACAATGATTTGATCTAAAACAGCACTCAATGGTATTTCAGGAAAACATCCCCAAATTTAGTCAATCTGCTTCTCACCCACCACCAAAAGAAATCTTAGCACTTCTATCCTTTACACGTAGCTTCCCAGATTTTTGTTATGTAGAAGGAACAACTATTCAGGTATCAAGTTTGCAGTAATTGAGCTCCTTAGATGCAAAGCCAAAGATCTGTCAACAGTTTTTATGAAGGGGAAAAAAAAAGGTTTCTGTAAGGAACAGCTTAAAGGAGAGCTCTATCAAAGAAGATGCATGCCAGACAAGGTGATGCACCTACTGTGCTTATCCTTGGTGGTCTAGAGGCTCTGCCACACATAGTAACAGTCACATAAAGCAGTCCACACACAAACCTAATTCACTCAAGTTGTTATTTAATGCTTCTGAGCCTACACAAGAACATTAAAATGAGAATGGAAGCACGGGTTGAGACAGCTTAGACATGTAGCTGGGTCTTCAAAAACAAACAAGCTTATTGTATGAAATGAAGAAGACACATGGAAGTGGTGTCATTACACTTCAAGAGGTGATAAACAAAAAGGGAGTACTGAGGAATTCTCACACGTATGAAATGTGTGTGGAAAAAGAAATACTGTTCCTATAAATAGTCTTCTCCCATCACTTGTCCAGACAGAGCTGGACAAATGTTTCCCTGTAGTTGACATATACAAATTACAGATTAGAATAATTCTAAACACCTAAAGCCTTGAAAAACTGATTAAACTTATGGTTCAAAAGGCATTGTCAACTGCTAGAGGAAACATGAGAAGAATGCTCTGGCGAAATGTACCATCTAAATTATGTAATTATTTAGGATAGATGCCCAATGTAATTTAGGCATCTATCTCCTTGACAGGGTTTCAGTTGGGAGTGGTTGCTCATTGGTGTTTTTTTGTGTTTTTTTGTGTGGTTTGTTTTTTTTTTTTTTTTGGTTTTGTTTTTTAAGTACTCAAAAATAGAACTCTATAGAACTGCTTTCCTATTATTTGAGATTTTTTCTTCCTTTAGTAACTCTTGGCTAAAATGGTTAATCTAAAACACTCACAAGACATTTACTTGGTTTGATTAACCAAGTACTAGCTAATAAGTCACTATAAAATATTCTAATCAGGACTTTGGCTATTAAAAGCCATCAATATAAAAGAAAGATGTGCCTCTACAGTCAAGTGACAAGTGAACCACAAACGTTTGGTCCTTTATTTACCTAAAACTACTGTTAAAAAAAGAAAACCAAACAAAACCACACCACAAAAAATAGCTGACTGTCTGTTAGTTCAAGGACTATATAACAACTATAGCATAGTCTGACTTCTATTATTTAATCATGAAATTATCCTATTCCTGTTCCACAACAACTACGCACACGTCTTTTACCAGAGCACACTGGTTTCAGTAACAAACCAACCACAACAGCTCTATGCCTGAAAAAAACATAGCACTTGCTGTTAGATCAGGGAGTATATAACAACTAGGAACATGGAACAAGGTTTTAAGTTCTCTCATCTCAAGAGCAAAAAGAACTCATATGGCTTCCTAACCTGTAGTGGAAAAAAAAAAAAAAAAATTAAAAATATTAAGTCCAGCTCTCAAATCCTACTGAAAGCCAGTACGGAACTGCAAAATGTTCCACTTAGCACACCAGTTTGCAGTCATGTGGTTAAAAAGTAGTAAGAATCTTATTTCTGTTAGTGTTTCACAAGTACTAACAACCCGAAATACCATATGTGTATGTTCAAGTTTATTCACAGTTTTCAATTGTTCTGAAACATAAGTCATAGAAGTGATTTGAAAATGTCCATATTTCAAACAGTCTTAGATTTACCCCTCAATCTTCTTATTACATTAAAATAGAATTCCTTTTCTATGGGTAGGAAAGAAGGCTTGTAGCTGTAGGATTTCATATAAGAGAAGCAACACCACATATTAGTATCAAAACCTAGAACTGCAGGCTGTAAGAAAATGGGTGGGTATACTTCCACGTGCTAGTGGATTCTGACAAGTATTTAAACCTTCATCTCAGGCCATGGCAAACCTTACAACAGCATCTAGCATGAACTAGTATACTGGAACAACTTCCATCCATTCTGCCTTTGACCCTGAGCTGAGCTCCAGAATCCAGCTCCTGTACCCAGTCACCATCTGCTGCCAAGGCCAGCCTGGGACTTTTCCCCGGGGGCTGCTCCCCAGCATTGGGGATGACAGTGACTTACTGCCATCGGGGGGAGAGCTGGGTTCCATACTGGTTTTGTACATATCTGCATGTATTCTGTTGTTGTAGCAGTAGTAGTAGTGTTTTCAGTAAAACTGCTTTACTTTTCTAATCTGTAAGTCTCTCTCCCTTGTTCCCTTTCTCTTCCCCTTTGCAGGGGGGTGTGGTTTAACAGAGTGTCTGTTACAGGTCGGGGGGCAGGCCTGACCCCAAACCGTGACAATTTCTCAGAAATAAAGTAACAAATGGCAAAATGGGTAGAGTATTTAAATGCAAGCATACCAGTAGAAACAGGAGAACAGAACGGAGTTAGTCACATACATAGATCCAAAGTACTCTTAACAAGAGTTATTTGGAATAAACGTTCCCCATTGCCATGCTAGCTCCCTCCACACTCACCCAATGCTTCTCAAGGCCTTCAAGCTAAGAACCTCCCCTGGAGAGGGCACCAACAGGCTCTGCCCGGTGGTACCGGTCTGGTGCACACAGTTTCTGCCCCACAGCAGCCAACAGTCCAAGCCTCACACTCAGACATCAAGTTTTCAAGTGTTCTCCTTTTACTAACTTATACTGACCATGATCTCCAGTCTTTCACATCCCAGAGAAATACCCTAGTCAGCAGGCTACTGTACACATTAGCTTGTCCTCCAAAATCAAACCATCCTAGCAAGAGAAAGCAGAAAGGGAAGGGAAAGACAAGTCACACACATTTTAAGATATTGCACACTTACTGGATCAACCTGCCATATAATAACAGTTGTGTCCTTAGATCCTGTTGCTAGTTTAGTGCCATCATTGGAGAACTTACAGAACCACACTTCATTGCAGTGCTCCGTTAGGATCTGCTGTGTGTAGCATGGGAACTGTTTCCTGGGAAAAGAAAGGGATGTATTTGCAGATTACTAAGAAAGCATTAAGAGATTATTTTTTTAAATCAAGCTAGCAAAAACTAAAGCAAAAAAATTAAATATAAGACCAGACAACTCAGAAAATTCCTCTACTACAAGCTGCTTCATTTAAGTACAAGATGAAGTGTCTTATCTGACAAAAAGCTCACACCAAGTGAACATAACTAATTGTAAGAACACAGAAGTATTTTTATTCTACTCATATAAGTTGTTACGCTTTCATATTACTTGGAATGAAACTGACCTCATTAGGAGTGTAACAGCTTATTATCATACACTTCTCTGATGTATTGAGACTACAGGAGTCCAAACCTCTCTGAAAACTATGTGGAATATTTTATTTACATGCAATGTTTTTGTAAGTTTCTAACTCGCTTAGGCATATCTTGCCAAATCTTTACACATCATTCTTAAAAGGGGAGTAAAAGAATAGTCTTATTGCCTTTTCTTGAACATGATCTTGCAATAAGTTAGATGCTGCTTCTTTTTGTGCCATTTTCTACTTTCTTTGCAGAGTACCACATATAATATCTAAACATAAATAACATGATACCCTTATGAGCTTTCAACTTGAACTGGTTTCCCCTCACAAAATCTATGTTATTTTGTAAAACGTTATAATATTTTGTTTGGTAGACACCTAAACTACTAAAGAAGATTCAAACATTCCTCTAGCACTGGTATTTAATACTGTAGTTACACATTTCAGAAAAGCTAACAGTCAAAACATTAAGCTACACGAGTACTGGAGACAAGTTTAATTTACATCTTGCACACTGTGTAAGAATTTGAGAGCTAAGATAAATGTAAGCTTTTACAGCAGCTCACTGCTTTTGTAAGTAATAACCACAGTAAACTACAAGTTTATTGTTCAGATGTACTAAAAGGTAGTCTCTAACAGACATTTTTTCTTCAACTGCAGGTATCTTGGAGTGGCTTAGTCTTACAATGAGCTTTTATGGTGCCCAGTGTAACAGGGCAACACAACTCTAATGGGACCCAACAATACTTATGTAATGATGACAGTCTCCATGAATGTCCAGTCATATTAATGACTTGAGATAAAGTCACCTAAAAAACCCCAACTTACTTCCTTCACATTTCTGTTTAAAAATAGTTTGGTGGTAGCCAGGCTGACAGACACCTGAAAAACTGTGTCCTGCCAGAAGCTAGAAAAAGCTCTGATTAATACAATGTCTATACACTCCGTCCATTTTCTTTTACTGGAAGATGCTTCCTAGTGCACAAGCAGCACTGCACAACCATACAGATCCTCATTTTCTGTCTTACAGTAGAGAAGGATAAACAAAACATACGTATCTGTAGCTGGCTTCCTTGGGTATGTCTACTTACTCATTTTAGAAAAACACAAATCTGTTCTGCTACTGCTTTACTTGACTAGGAGCTGTCTAGTTCCCACTTGGAACAGCACTGAGCCCAAGGTAAAAAGTCCCACCCATGAAAGAACACTTTCTCTTCCTTGAAGTCTAGAGAGAAGCAGAAAAGCCCTCTGCACAGGTATGTGCACCTACAGAAAGGGCACTTTATTATTATTTAGCCATATTGCCATAAGCAAGTGTTCTTCCTCAGAGCAGCAATTTGGTCTAGAAGGTGAAAGTCTTTACCTATTACTTATAGAAAAGGGGCATACTGGGTCCCAGGAAAACCTTTTCAGCATATTTCCTTAAAAAAATACTCTGTAGAACAGTAGCACTTATATTTTAAAGCTTCAGCAGCCAAGGTCTTGTAGAAATGAAAAGCGTGCACTATAATGCTGGAGTAAACAATTTTCACAGTAAGGTGGCCTTTAGGTTCCTAAAAACTGTAACGGTCACAGCTGATACAGTTGCTGCAGACACATCCCAATACTGAACTATGCCAGCCACAATGCAGTCAGATCAGAGCACTCTCACAGTTACCTTCACTGGACTAATAAAACAAAATCCAGCAAATTTGACTTCATAGACAGCAAAGCATACATGTCCTTCTGCAGAAGGAAATAGCAGCAGTCTCAAAACAAGAAACCAAAGCCAGTTGTTTAACAGTATCTGGTTTTGGTAATTACATATTATTGTAGCTCAAAGGTTTTTTCTTTTTTTTTTTTTTTAAGCATTTATTTACACATTGTTCCATTCAGCATAACACACTTGAATCACGTTGTTCACATACTGACAAAGTATCTAATAAAGTTATCAGTTGTTGTACTTACAGAAGTTCAAAAATTCTAAATAAAACAAACAGCTACTTTTTTATTCCCTATACATAAAACAGAAGATTTATTCCTCAGTGTCCACAATGGTTCTTTTTCAGAAATGCTACATTAAGCTAGTACCTAGAAAGCAGCAGCATTCACCTTTCATTTGGGCTTCACTGTTTGTTTGCAAACTCAGACTGAAGTTTATTTACATGAAAGCAAGAAAAAAAGAATTCCAGGAGTGGGAAAAAAAAAAAATCTAATCACATAAGACACCCAGCTAGGCTGAAGGCTCTCAAAACCAAAAATAATGGCCACCCCCAAGAGCATCAATTCTCTATTATCAAAACCTCAGGCACAGTAAGATGAAATCCCTCATCTTCACTCTCAACAGTTTCTCCCTCTTATCTCCCTCTCTTATGAGAGTGATTAAGTTTTAGTTAAACATTTTACCTATTAGTGCAATTCAAGCATGCTTGATCAAAATATTGCCAGAAGTCCAAAACAGATTAGTTCCAACTAAAAAAGGGAAAGTTGTCAGTGTTCTATCATTTAAGTAGTACAGAACTTAAAATTGTCTAAGCCATTAGACTACTGTTACTTCTGTCAGTTTAATAAAAATTTGGCTTCCACTGTCTTTAACTCACCTCATTATGCCCAAGCATGGCAGCACGTACAGCGCACCACATACTGATCTCAGACCCCTGCAATAGGTAGGTACAATAGGTTGAGTTGAGGACAGAATGGAAGCCTTTATTTTGAAGTGGGTTTTTTGTTTTGTCTTTGGTTTGCTTCTTATTAGTCATGAGTATCTATGTATGGATACATACCAAATATGCAAACTTAGGAAGTACCACATTGGGTGAAATTTAAAAAAGAAAAAAACCACAAACACAAACTACCAAAAGATTATCAAACTTTTACATCAGCAAATAGATACAGATGGGTAAAATTCATGTCCACATTTGTTGCATAAAACTGTCTTTTGTATCTGGATTTACCTAGTCCCACTTCAGTAAAACATGATCTTTACAATTGGCTTGAATGCTCTTTGGGGTTGGACTAATCACATCAAACCCCCTACAGAATATCCAATACTATTTATGGACTTCTGCAAGGACTAAAATTAAATCTCTTCCAGTTAGTATAATTTTAAGACTCTCTTCTGATGTAGCGAAACTACAACTCCAGTATCTGATTTCCAGTAGCTCTCAAAATGGGAACAGTCAAAATGTCTGCATGCACACAAAAAAAGCTGAAATAATGTGATGCATCAAACTTGCAAGCTAGACAATAGTCAAAAAGAAGTTACTTGAATACATGAAGTGCCGATTAATTTTAAAACCTTAGGATGGCTACAGTGCAGTACTATGGAAGTCTGCACCTTTAAAAAGAAATGCAAGTAACCCAAGAACTTAAGTTGAAGCAAGGGAATTCAGAACATTTCTACAAGCAAGTTTTTCAGTACTTAATTAGCTTCCTCAGATGAGCTAAACTTAACATGAAAAGAACTCCCCTCCAAGCCCAGCTGTTAGCCTGCTACATGAACGAACACAAGGGTATCATACATAGCCCTTATTTTCTAGGGGTCTTAGCCCTCACTCTCTTATTATACCATGCACAGCAATTTTCTATAAAAGCTACTGAGTTTTCAGGTCCTCAATCAAGTTTTGCTGGATGAGGAAAAACCACTTGAGTCAGCCATTTGTTACAAACATCCTCCTGCTTCATGTCTGCTACAGTGATGGCATTATGAAGATTCAGAAGCACCAGTTTTATTAAAATAGGAGTTATCCAGATACTCTCAAGAGCTAATAAGTGAGTGTAAGATGTTCAATTCTCACTGCCTTACAAATCTGAGGAAACAGTTATGTTATGTAAACCAGAAATCTCTATTGCATATTTCTACTCTGTTTTAATCTTTGTGTCTTAAAGCACCCCACTGTCCACTATTAAGAAATGAAGCTGAAAGTTGACTTGATGAAATATGCTTCAGTAGGCTTTCTGCATTCCAGTAAGCTTGAAGACAGTCTGGAACATACTAGTGATTCTCCAGTGAAAAAAATGCAGCAATCAAATGTTGAAGGAACAGACTGGCTGTCCAAAATTACAAGGAAAAAGTGACTAAGGAATAGCAGAGCAATACCCATCTGATTAAAATTCTAAAGCTTCAGTGTGACCCCACTACCCCATATTCAGCCACCAAAGTCTTCCACACACCTTTGGTACTCCACCTCCACTACTCATTTAATTAGAACTGTCTTCTCCCAGTCAGCTCCCACTAAACCCACTTAGAATAGTTTTCATGTTCCTTCTAATGGTAAATAAAATTTTAAATTATGAAGCGATTGTAAAAGAGAACAGATATTGTTGCCCACCTTAAAAGTCACAAGAGTTTCTTACCTACTACAAACGTGATCTATGAGCAGCGAGACAGAGTCTAGATTGCTGTCTAGTTTTGTATTATGATAGAGGCACCGGTCCCGTTGTAGTTCCACGGCCTGGCGTAGCAGGTTCTGTAAACGTCTCGGAGGAAGCATCACTGATGGGGGCAGGTAGGCTTTAAGAGAGTCAAAAAAAAAAAAAATCAAAACCAAGTTACAATTAAGAGCATATTTTGATTTGAGTGCTTCTGGAAGAGACCTTAGCAACTGAAGCTTAAAAGCTACACGAAAAGAACACACACAGCTTGTCAAATCTACAGTTATGCATCTGGAATTAGAAGCGTAAATTTCTGGAAAGCTGAGCTGTATGCAAAGTATTTTATAGTACACGTTGTCCTGGCCAACAAACACCATTTACACACGCTAACTCAAACCCTAGTATTTAACAAAATCTGCAAAATTATAAAACAGTATCTCAGCTGTGTTCATTTACGGAATTCTTTATTAACACTATCAAAATAAAGAATACCATGGTTTTTATAGCTCTTTTTATAGCATAGTATTACACCAGCCACAAGAAAGAAAGAGGAGAAACCATAATTCATAGCAAAGTCTGAGACCACCAGCAACCACTACTAGTATCACTAGTGTTTATGGGCCCCATTTAGTTCCGACCTCTCAGTATAGCTGGCATTTACAAAATGCTTCCCCCCTCTCCAAACCTCACATTTAATCACCAAGTTATACTATTACTGCATGCAGCAGAGCTAAGGAATAAGAGCTCCTATTACAAATAGCTTATCAGAGACAGCAAAAGGTTACATACAGAAAGCCAAAGGGTTAAGGGCATCTAAAGGAATCCCCACTAACCAAGAAATAAAAAAAACAACAACTGGCAAATGCAATTTAAGTCAATTCCCTGTGATACATCGTTATGCAAGATGTACTGAATTTACAGAGGTGGGAATAAATTCTAAACACTAGAACATCTTACTCTGGAGTTTGTCCAAGAGTTTAGATCTGGAAGCTGTTCCTTTCCCTTCCCACTCTGCTTTAGCACGCAAGTCTTCTGCATGGCTACACATCAGATACCTGTTTGAAAAAGCGCACACACACCAACAGACCAAGTTTTTCTGGAATCATTCTTTTCACTTTTAAGCACGATATATATCATAACATTCTTAATCAACTGGAAACAGGTGACTTAAGCTTGAGACTGACAGGAAAAAAGGCAGGGA
Source organism: Merops nubicus (assembly GCF_000691845.1). Lineage (NCBI taxonomy): Eukaryota > Metazoa > Chordata > Aves > Coraciiformes > Meropidae > Merops > Merops nubicus. The sequence continues at coordinate 37,323 of NW_008622116.1, forward strand.
ACTACACCACACAAACACGCATCTTCTCCAGAACAAACATCTACAAATTGGCAACAGAAAAAGAAAAAAACACAGATTTTAGGGAAGGCAGAAATGTCTTATTTTCATCTAAGCACAAAACAGACAATATTCACCTACTTATTCAATTATAGCAGGCTAATAACTCTCAAGATGAGATAAAAACATGTACATGCTAGTTTGGGTTCTAGTGGCATACAAGTAAATGATAAACCAGGTTGTTTTCAAGCATCTGAAACAGAACACTCTCTACTGAACAGCCTTCTTTACTCACCATTTTAGCATACCTCACTACAGCTTATTAATCAACAGCATAACAGCTTTAATAGAGTTTGAGTTTTTACAATGTCAGCTATCAAAAGCCATTGAATTCCTTAGCAAATTCCATTCAAAGAGCAGTCAAAGTCCAAGCACTTACCCACTGAGGACATGAATGCGTTCTGTATTGTATTTCAGAGGCGTCAGTTCACAGCGCAGAACCTGAAGTGCCTCCAGGACCTTGCCATCCTCCAGGTATTCCAGGTACTTCTGCTGCAGCAGCAAAAACTTCATCCTCTGACATGACAGAAAGCAGCAGTCAGGGGAAAAAGGTTGACTGAAGTTTCAGAAAACGTTTGAGCCTAAACAGAACAGTAGAAACCATTCTACTATACCCTTCAGAAATACAGCTGCATGTAATGTTTCATTACTTCTTTTTGTTGGGTTTTCAACAACATTGCAGCAATTAAGTTGTCCATTCATCTCCTTCCTGTTGTATGGGGCTCTAAGTATCTCCTTATCTCACATCGCAGATCCCCCCTTCAACTTGCCTCATTTTCATATTCACTCTCTTTTCAGTCACCATTCTTGACATCTGTAATTGCATAGGCTTCCCAATCTTACATTCTATCAAGAAAAACACCCAAAAGAAGCAAGTTGCATGTTTAAGACTGCAGGACAGCACAAAACACAATAGGCCAACTCCACAAGTTCTCATACTGCTTACATAGAGGCTGACATGGATTGTTTGCATAGCTGCACAACTTACAGCAATAACAAATTGGCACTGCCTGCAGTCTGCATTTGCAGTTCCACATTAACTTGTTTTCCTTGGGTGTCGTATAATTTTTCAGGACTACAGAGAAAAAACACCTTAGTTTCCTATATTTAGGATTCACTTCTCAGAATTAATCACTGCTATTTCATAGTGTTCCTTTCATCTTGCTCTTGTCTTTGGAAAAAAAAGCCTGCTATTGCAACAACAAACATCTGTGGATTAGAATATCAGGCATTCATTTACGACATTCAAAATCAAAAACCTGAAATCCTAGAAATTTATGATTAAATTTAGTAGAAACACAGTTTGGTCGTTTCTGGATGAAACCAAGTATTTCATGTTTGTATAGGTTCTTTAGTGCTAGCAGTTATCATTGAGAAGTACTTTCTGGTCCACTGGACTCACCAAGTTAAAGAGGGAAATGTACATTCTTAGACACATCAGTGAGAAACAGAACGAAGATTTAATGTAGCAAATTACGTTTGCTTTTCTAAGGAATACTCCAACAGTTCAATCACTGGTTTCCTTTGCTTTGTCAGACCTCAGGCACCTCACTATTTTCATGCTCATATTTGGTCAATGTTTACTTAGTTTCAAACACACTGCTAGTCTCCTTAAGTAGATGAATAATCAGGAAGTTTAAGATGCTCTTGTCTTAGTAAAGCTTACATGAAAGTTTAAGGCTTACTACATGTAAAATCCAAAGTTAAAACACAAGGTAGTTTTGGCTTCCAGAGACGTTCAGTTCTTCAAAAGAATAAAGTTTCCACATACAGTGCTATTAACTTACCACACAGCTTTGTGAAGCATAACACATCACACAGTGAAGACGAATTATGTTCAAACATGTTTGTACTACTCTGTTGTCCCTGTGACAGGCAAACCAATATTACATCCCCTATCCAGCTCTTTAGTTTATTTGAAATTGTTAGAGCATCCCTGTACAGTTTTTCCAAGCAAGACAACTTTTTTTGGTGTTCTGACATGCAGAGAACAAAAAGAAAGATATCCAAATTATTTACAACCTCAATGGTTGGTTCCATGCAGTAGGCCAGCAGACCTCACACTCTTTGCTTAAACACTAGCAGCAAGGGATAAGAGCTTCCCATCCCAGCTATGCACATGCTAACAAGGATGCATGGAGGTGCTCAGGTAGCAGTCACATACCATACTCCAGTCCTCCTGGTCACCTCACACTGATGATCACCACCAGAAAAATAGTCTGATATTTCCAGTTTAGAATAAAAAATTTAAATTCTCTTCAGTGATTTTACTTTTCAGCTCAGTCTCTTCTAGCTAACTGCCCTTTCTGAAGTTAACAGCGTATTTTTGCAGACAGCGTCTGCTCTAACAGAGATAATGCTCCATATGTTTGGAGTTACCACCAGGGACCAGTATGCAGAGCAAGGTCACCACTAAACCCCATGTGCCACACTGATGAGTGCAGAAAGTAAAAGCCGCACCTGCAGGGAGGAGGAGCAGACAAGACAAGTGACCCTAAATTTACCAGTGGGGTTTTCCATCCCATATCAGTTGTATTCAGTATAAAAGCTGAAGGATCACGAGGGTCAAGCCCTCTCTTCTTCCCTCTTTTGCTACTCCTTCAATGGCTGGCATCCGAGGACACTGTCCCTTCTGCCTTCGATCCCAAGCTGTGTGTCCCTGAACCAAGTTCCAGAATCCAGCTCCTGTACCCAGCTGTCATCTGCCACCAAGACCAGTCTGGGACTTTTAGCTAGGGCCTGCTCCACAGCATCGGGGGGAGCTGGGTTCCATACTGATTTTGTACATATTTGTATGTATTCCATATTTTTATTACTGGCAGTATTTTCATTAAAGCTGTTTTACTATTCTAATCTGTAAGTCTCTCTCCCTTATTCATCTTTCTCTTCCCCTTCAGGAGGGAGAGGGGTTAACAGAGCATCTGTTACAGCTTTGGGGGCAGCCCTGACCCTAAACTGTGACATTTCTCCCTTCACTGCATATAACATTTATTAAATTTTTACTGTCTTTCCCTTAAAATTGATAACCGTATCTGTATCTAACCACTCTTTCTCCCTCCCTACTTTTACGGCTTGGCATATTTTGTTTCTTTATGGGAAAAAGTAAAAAAGAACCCCTAAAACCAGTTTTTGTAAGGTCAGTGCAAACAGCTCCATGGAACCATTACAGAACATTACTATGTAGAGTGTTGTCACCAAGTTATTCAGCGGTATAACCCCAGTTCTGGGTTAGAAAGTATAATGTACAAAAAAAAGGTCATCAGTGCCACATGTGATCTTTGCATATTAGGAATATAAAAGTCTCCAGAATAATATAGTACTGTACATTTCATGCAAGAGTATGCTGTGACCATGATGGAGAATTAGAATAAAAGACAAGCAGTTTTAAACTGTAACTTATCTCCAGCAAAAGGCAGGGACTGCAGTAAAGTGTTGATAGTGAAATTAAATTGATTTTCTAAGCTGTTTTGATAACTGCTCCAAAATGTGCCCTACAGCATACTCAAACAATGGCATGAATACAGCCTCCTTAAGGCAAAAGTCACACTCCAGTGACACTGTATTTCAACTCATTTTTTTAATATCGGGATACTCACAGCTTTCTACTAATTGTTGTGCAACTACTGACTTTGCTAATAAACAGATTTCACTGAACAACTGAATTTTGTCTAGTTTTCCTCTCAACTACTTATATGCCCTACTAATAGTATTGCTAATTACTTCCAATATCATCATCTCACAGTAGACAAGACCATTTTAAGTACATCACCTTTTCTAGAGCCCAAATAGCCTCTTCTAGAAGGAAAAAGAACTGTTTATAATATTGGTAACTAGAGTAAAAGCAAACACACCACTATAAGTGGAACAGAACAAGTAGAAAACTAAACTCATGCAATGCACCTGCATGAACAGCTTACTCATTCTCGATGTTCTTCAGCTGCCTTTCAAAGAAGGAAAATAAAGTTTTTCATGATCTAAATTATACCATGTACAACTTAATAGAAGTGCCTGGGATTTATTATCAACTCTGTGCTTGCAATGGAAATTCAACATCATTACACTCTTCACTGTCAAATAATTTACACCCAGACACCACCATCACTTAGCATATAACAAAGATTCTTCACCTTATAGGTCCTGTGAAGAGGGTCAAACAGAACAATTTCACACTGCAGTCTGGCTGGTTTTGTTCAGTTATCACTACCTCATCCTGTCTTTCAGCACTATAGAGAGGATGAGGACAAAGTGCATTACTTCAGTGTTTCTAGAAGCTATTATTTCAGTGTAAGTTGAACCTCCGATCACCCTGTGGCAAAACTAAGAGTTAAGACATTTACAGGGGGATAGTTGTTTGTTTTAATGTATGTATATTAACATTTTGCTTCCTTCAAACTACAGCCTTCAATTACTAACATGAATGTTTAGTACTTCTTCACTGACCTAATCGTTAATAGGAAAGCCCCTTGCAGAACCCTAAGTTCTATGAAGTTCTGCATCCACCATGTATCACAAGTACTAAGCAACCAAAGGTGAAAGCGTCCGCAACACAACTGCGAAAATAATAGGTCAAGTATCCTATCACAGTAAAGAAATTGGGCCATTCTGATCACTGGTTACAGCAGCAGATCATCAGAAGTTTAAAGAGCAAAACTCATAATAACCTAATTTTAGGATTAGTTTTATGGTGTTATTTTTGACCTGCATATCTTGGCAAGCTCCATAACAGGCTTATTACAGTTTAAGAGTTCAAAATAAACAAGTAAACACTGCCAGAACACCTTCTTCCTTTCAAAGACAACTAGGATGTTTCAAGACAAACTCAACACAGTAGCTACCTGCTTACAGCCTGCAGAACCAAGACCACAATTTTAATTAGTTTGTAGTCTTTATTACATTGATTGTCTTGTAGAATTCTGATAAAAGCACTTAAACATCCAAAACTTAACCATTAAAAATCTGATATGCAATGGGCTAAAAATAGTCTGGCCTACAGAGTTCAGCAAGGCTTCAATCATGCCAAGCCCTGTCACTTAAGAGTAATTCATTCCAATAGGGAACTGCCCTTCATGCCAGTAGCAAGAGGGACACCATACAGGCAGGTGGAGCACTTTGCTCAGCCAACAAGAAATAAATCCCTTCTCTTGTTGCTGTACTGCCTGCTGCAGGCTAGACACCTCTAGAACCAGGGGAACACCTCGTTTAAGTAAATAAAAATAAAAGGTAAAGATGACAATTTGAAAGCATATTCTAGATGACTACAGAGGAATAATCTCCACATGTCTTCTTAGGTTCACTTAGTTATCCAAGACAGATGTCATAATAGATGTTTCAGTAGCCCTAGAGCAAGCAAAACCTCAGCTTGAAGCTGATATTTTCTAAGTGTTACTCAAGGAAAAAATAGCACACTTGAATCAACTATAAAGATTTCCTATAGATGGTCTCAAGACAGATGTAACTCATACACTGGAAAAGTAACTATCTCTAATCACACTATAGCACTGAGCTGCATCAACACAAAGAAGTAGTAGGCAGTCATGCCCCCCGACATATCTGTGCACAGCATCAAAGGTTTCATGTTTAGTCTTTTTACCAGTAGAATTTACAGCACTTTGCAGAAGTCAGGAAATTAAAGCAAGTGTACAGTTTTCAAAACACATACATATCCCCCTTTGCTGACCAGACATTTCAAAAGTTACTATGTCCTGGTTATTTTATCCAGGTCATATTAACTATAAGAAAAAAAAAATAACCAAACCACCAGCCAAAAATAAACCACCAAACACACACACACCCCCTACTTTGTTAAATACTCTGTGTCATCTAAAGTTTTAGGTACCCATTCTTCTTGTATGCACACATTTTTGAAACACCTAATCATACAGTATGAGTCACAAGTCAGGAAACCCAAAATCTCATTTTCTGTTTTTACAGAGTTATCTGCAGCAGCAACTTGTTCAGACCTTCCCTAATCAAGACATTTATCATTTTCATTAGGTCTGACTTGTTTCAGCCAGGATTACCTACAGAGCATAAAGCATCCCTCCTTACCTGTAATGATCTTTCACTAGTTTTCCAGGTGCTGACTATTCTAATTAATACCCAGCCATAATCTCAACCATGTGCAAAAAAGCCAGGTGAGGAGGGAGGTAGGATAGGCACATAGGATGGAGCACACACAAGCTCTACTTATCCTTGCAAACCAGTACAGTCTTACACATGCACGTAGGACATCTAATACTGATATCTGTTTTAAATTATAGAAAGTTTATATAAAGGAGAGGAACTTAAGAAAACAGTTAATATTTGGTTCAGGCAAAGTTCAGTCTAAACCAAGTATTTTTATTGCAGGAGATTTTATTCAAGGAGTTACATATCAGCTTTAAACAGCAGCATGCTTTCAGAGTCCTCCAAGACAACAGAAGGAAAACATCCCCTTGTTACTCAAATTGTTCTCCCAAAAGTACAACACTGATACTCACGTTAAACCTCTTGACTCCCAGACATGTAAAATGTTTTAATACTACAAAGAAACCTGGTGACTTCAGAAGTTAGAAACATGAGAAAATCTGCTTCAGATGACTATTTATATTCACACACAGTGGTTTCATACTTTTGGTTGCCACAAAGTATTGAAAGCTGCATGAAATACTCTAAACTACTTGAGCAGTGAATCTTATGTGTATCAAATTTTTGAAAAAAGAGAAAGTGAACTGCTAGTCTAATTAAGAGTTGCTAAGCTCTGACCAAATTAATAGAAGAGAATAAACTTCTCTCAAGTACCCTCTGATGTCTTGTTAAACATCTGTTTTTCCTACTTCCTGTTCTCTCTTTCTCGCCCTCCCCCACCAGACAGGAAATTGTCTTGACAACAAATGAATCAGCTAGAAGTGCAGCTAAGCGGCCATCAGCTGATTCTTCATTGTTTACGGTCTCAGACACTTCAAAAAGCCTTGTTACTGCTTTCTTCCTAAGTGACCAGAGTTGTTGGAAGCGTTTTGTTAAAATAAACGTTTAAATATGACAGAACAAGCTGTTTGAAGAGCCAAGTAATGATTTTCATCTCCAGAAAGGAAAAATCAAACCAAGAAACTCTTTACTCAAAGTAACTGAAATTGTAACAACACCTATTGTAATTGTCAAGTCACAGGATCTACCCACCTTTTATTTCTAGGTTCATCTTTAAAAAAAAAAAAGCCACCCAAAGAGAAAAAGCTCCAAATAAAATCCCGAACAGCAACACAAATGCATTTGCTCTTTAGAAGCCATCTGGAAAAGCAACAGTATTGTTCACGGTCTATAGCAGCCTCTATATTCTTGTAATGTGCTATTACAATGCCAATGCCACATTAGTACTACTGCTTTTTATTTCCAAGCTTCTCTTCCCTCAAGAAAACCCAACTCTCATAAACACAGTGATTGCGAGAAGTACTTCAAGTTTGAAACTAGTATTCAACATACACAGTTTCTACAGAAATTGACCTATTTTAGGACTGTTACAGGAATCATATTTTATCAGTTAAGTATGTTTAACAAAGTTTAAACATTCACTACACCAAATATTAGCCTCAATACTTTTGGGCTTCCTATCTCACATTCTAAAAAGAATTAAAGAAATCCGACGTTTGAGATGGCATGCAAGCCACTTTAAGTAAACAAAAAGGAAAACAAGAACTTATAAACAACCAACTCCATAGTGAAAGATTACACCACTACAATTAGTGCAACCATACAGCTCCCAAAGAGTTCAAGTGTGCCTCTTACCACAATTGCATGCGGAGAATGCACTAAGGCCTTAAGTTCATTCAGGTCGTTCTCAGCCTGCAGAAATCAGCATAAGAAAAAAACAAACAAACAAAAAAACAAACAAACAACAAAAAGTATATAAGGAGGGTGGATTTTGAATGTTCTCACAGATACTATAAATTTAAACAGTGGTTAATACAGTCCTATAAGCCCTACGTTACCTTATCCCATTCTCCTTCCATGACATGATTGCGGAATTTGGTAGCAGAAGGATGTTCTAAACGACATCCTGACTCTTGCATGAGAAGATCAACAGTCTGGCTGCAGGAGAGATACAGTGTAAAAAAACCTGACCAGTTTTACCCTCACAAATATACCGCCTGCTATGATAACAGTTAACCATATTTTAAAGAAACTTTAATAAAGAATACTACGACCAGATTCAGATGCTTGTCCAAAAAGTCTCTCAGTTGCCTGCGACACGTCAACAACTACCTATATCCGAAGTAAGTTGCCAAGGAGCTTGAAAGCTTTGCTGAAGTACTATACAGCATGTGACTTACCAGCCACCCATGCACAGAACATAAGCTTCATGAAGGAAGATACAGACTGGAAAGCTGTTAGCTACTGGCTACTCACCCCTGCTCCCTCCCCCTCCCCCCAAAAGAACACCGGGAGCTGCTACATCTGTAACAGGCTTAACTTCTTCCTCACATATTAGAAGACTGGCTCCTTAAAATAAAATAAACAAACTCATGAACCTGTAGCCCTCCCCCTTTTACACTAAAAATAGCTTATTTACTGTGGTGTCGTCTATGAATAGTCACGAGTTGTCTACTGCTGTAAACTTGCCTCTTATGTCAGAAGCAATTTATTTTATGTGGCAAGTTCTTTATAATTGATCTATTCCACAGTGTTTTTAAGACTCCTTTTGTGGAAGTTACGTGAAGACTTTACAGGACTTCCCTAGCCTCCTTCCAAAATTATGACGTATTTGCTTTAGCTTCACTCACAAGCTGAGTGTTGTGATTAAATTCTTTGACTTCCCTTACTCCACTAGGAAATTATTTTCCTTATTCTGATTTCAAGAAAGAGTCAGCTTACTCATTTCTAGTCTACAGATCGGATTATGATCAAAAACATGTGTCCAGCAGATATCTGCAGGGGCCTTCACACCATTTACAGGGGAGGAGGTTTCGGAGTGAAACTGAAGAGCCTGTTTAAGTGGCAGTTCAGTTTGCGTTTGCTTCCTCTGAGCTGACAAGCCAAATCTTGGAGCTCATCTGCAAAAAGCCGCCCCCCCACGCCCAGCTGCGGGCTCCATTATGTTTACCAGATAACTTCTCCCCCACTAACACATTTGTATTGATCTACCCTTATCGGTGTGCAATTCGACTTCCATATTGCCATCCCTGGCAGAGGAAGCTCCAGGCCTGTCCCTTCGGAGGCATCGAGCTGACCCGCACAGCCTGGGGAAAACACATCTCCGGCTCCATTTTTCTGCCACCGGGCCTGACCCCG